>NC_086101.1:93338091-93637371 GCF_963921235.1 Mobula hypostoma
GTGTGGAGGGGCGGCTGTGTATGTGATGGGCAGATGGAATGGGGGTGGAAGGAGGACACTGTATGTGATGGGCAGATGGAATGGGTGTGGAGGGGGGACAGTGTGATGGGCTGATGGAATGGGTGTGGAGGGGGGACAGTGTGATGGGCTGATGGAATGGGTGTGGAGGGAGGTCTGTGTATGCGATGGGCAGATGGAATGGGTGTGGAGGGAGGACTGTGTTTGTGATGGGCAGATGAAATGGGAACAGTAGAGGGAGGAAAGTGTGATGGGCAGATGGAATGGGTGTGGAGGGAGGACAGTGAATGTGATAGGCAGATGGAATGGGTCTGGATGGGGGACAGTGTATATGATGGGCAGATGGAATGGGAACCGTGTAGGAGGGACTGTGTATGTGATGGGCAGATGGAATGGGAACCGTGTAGGAGGGACTGTGTATGTGATGGGCAGATGGAATGGGTGTGGAGGGAGGAAAGTGAATGTGATAGGCGGATGGAATGGGTCTGGATGGGGGACAGTGTATATGATGGGCAGATGGAATGGGAACCGTGTAGGAGGGACTGTGTATGTGATGGGCAGATGGAATGGGTGTGGAGGGAGGAAAGTGAATGTGATAGGCGGATGGAATGGGTCTGGATGGGGGACAGTGTATATGATGGGCAGATGGAACGGGAACCGTGTAGGAGGGACTGTGTATGTGATGGGCAGATGGAATGGGTGTGGAGGGAGGAAAGTGAATGTGATAGGCGGATGGAATGGGTCTGGATGGGGGACTGTGTATGTGATGGGCAGATGAAATGGGAACAGTAGAGGGAGGAAAGTGTATGTGATGGGCAGATGGAATGGGTGTGGAGACAGGACACTGTATGTGATGAGCAGATGAAATGGGAACAGTAGAGGGGCGACTGTGTATGTGATCGGCAGATGGAATGCAAGTGGATGGAGGACTGTGTATGTGATGGGCCGATGGAATTGGTGTGGAGGGGTGACTGTGTATGTGACGGGCAGATGGAATTGGTGTGGAGGGAGGACTGTGTATGTGATGGGCAGATTGAATCGGAACAGTGGAGGGGGGAAATGTGTATGTGATGGGCAGATGGAAAAGGAACAGTGGAGGGGGGACAGTGTATGTGATGGGCAGATAGAATGGGTGTGGAGGGAGGAATGTGTATGCAATGGGCAAATAGAATGGGTGTGGAGGGAGGAATGTGTATGTGATGTGCAGATGGAATGCATGTGGAGGGACGACAGTGTATGTGATGGGCAGATGGAATTGGAACAGTGCAGAGAGGACTGTGTATGTGTTGTCAGATGGAATAGGTGTGGAGAGAGGACAGTGTATGTGATGGACCTAAGTAATGACTGTGGAGGGCGGCTGTGTATGTGATGGGCAGATGGAAAGGGAATAGTGGAGTGGGGACAGTGTATGTGATGGGCAGGTGGGATGTGTGTGCAGGGGGGACAGTTTATGCGATAGGCAGATGGAATGACTGTGGAGGTGGGACTGTGTATGCGATGGGCAGGTGGAATGGGAAGAGTGGAGTTGGGGAGACAGTATATGTGATGGGCAGCAGGAATGAGTGTGGAGGGTGGCTGTGTATGTGATGGGCAAATGGAACGAGTGTGGAGGGGCGGCTGTGTATGTGATGGGCAGATGGAATGGGGGTGGAGGGCTGCTCTGTATGTGATGGACAGATGGAATGGGAACAGTGGAGGGGGGACTGTGTATGTGATCGGCAGATGGAATGGAAGTGGATGGAGGACTGTGTATATGATGGGCCAATGGAATTGGTGTGGAGTGGTGACTGTGTATGTCACAGGCAGATGGAATTGGTGTGGAGGGAGGACTGTGTATGTGATGGGCAGATGGAATGGGAGGCGAGGGGGACAGTGTATGTGATTGGTGGATGGAATGGGAACAGTGGAGGGGGGAATGTGTATGTGATGGCAGATGGAATGGAAGTGGATGGAGGACTGTGTATATGATGGGCCAATGGAATTGGTGTGGAGTGGTGACTGTGTATGTCACAGGCAGATGGAATTGGTGTGGAGGGAGGACTGTGTATGTGATGGGCAGATGGAATGGGTGTGAGGTGGGGACTGTGTATGTGATGGGCAGATGGAATGGGAACAGTGGCGGGGGGACACTACGTAATGGAGAGGTGAAATGGGTGTGGAGTGAGGACTGTGTATGTGATGGGTAGATGGAATGGGTGTGGAGTGAGGACTGTGTATGTGATGGGCAAATGGAATAGGTGTGGAGATGCGACTGTGTATGTGACGGGCAGATGGATAGTGTGTGGAGCGTAGACAGTGTATGTGATGGGCAGATGGAATGGGTGCGGAGGGGGGACAGTGTAGGTAATGCGCAGATGGAATGGGTGTGGTGGGGGGACAGTGAATGTGATGGGTAGATGGAATGGGTGTGGAGGGAGGACAGTGTATGTGATGGGCAGATGGAATGGGTGTGGAGGGAGGACAGTGAATGTGATGGGCGGATGGAATGGGAACAGTGGAATTGGGGAGACAGTGTATGTGATGGCCAGTTGGAATGTGTGTGCAGGGGGGACAGTTTATGTGATAGGCAGATGGAATGACTGTGGAGGGGGGACTGTGTATGCGATGGGCAGGTGGAATGGGAAGAGTGGAGTTGGGGAGACAGTGTATGTGACGGGCAGATGGAATGTGTGTGGAGGGGGAACAGTATATGTGATGGGCAGAAGGAATGAGTGTGGAGGGGCGGCTGTGTATGTGATGGGCAAATGGAATGGGGGTGGAAGGAGGACACTGTATGTGATGGGCAGATGGAATGGGTGTGGAGGGGGGACAGTGTGATGGGCTGATGGAATGGGTGTGGAGGGGGGACAGTGTGATGGGCTGATGGAATGGGTGTGGAGGGAGGTCTGTGTATGCGATGGGCAGATGGAATGGGTGTGGAGGGAGGACTGTGTTTGTGATGGGCAAATGAAATGGGAACAGTAGAGGGAGGAAAGTGTGATGGGCAGATGGAATGGGTGTGGAGGGAGGACAGTGAATGTGATAGGCAGATGGAATGGGTCTGGATGGGGGACAGTGTATATGATGGGCAGATGGAATGGGAACCGTGTAGGAGGGACTGTGTATGTGATGGGCTGATGGAATGGGATCCGTGTAGGAGGGACTGTGTATGTGATGGGCAGATGGAATGGGTGTGGAGGGAGGAAAGTGAATGTGATAGGCGGATGGAATGGGTCTGGATGGGGGACAGTGTATATGATGGGCAGATGGAATGGGAACCGTGTAGGAGGGACTGTGTATGTGATGGGCAGATGGAATGGGTGTGGAGGGAGGAAAGTGAATGTGATAGGCGGATGGAATGGGTCTGGATGGGGGACAGTGTATATGATGGGCAGATGGAACGGGAACCGTGTAGGAGGGACTGTGTATGTGATGGGCAGATGGAATGGGTGTGGAGGGAGGAAAGTGAATGTGATAGGCGGATGGAATGGGTCTGGATGGGGGACTGTGTATGTGATGGGCAGATGAAATGGGAACAGTAGAGGGAGGAAAGTGTATGTGATGGGCAGATGGAATGGGTGTGGAGACAGGACACTGTATGTGATGAGCAGATGAAATGGGAACAGTAGAGGGGCGACTGTGTATGTGATCGGCAGATGGAATGCAAGTGGATGGAGGACTGTGTATGTGATGGGCCGATGGAATTGGTGTGGAGGGGTGACTGTGTATGTGACGGGCAGATGGAATTGGTGTGGAGGGAGGACTGTGTATGTGATGGGCAGATTGAATCGGAACAGTGGAGGGGGGAAATGTGTATGTGATGGGCAGATGGAAAAGGAACAGTGGAGGGGGGACAGTGTATGTGATGGGCAGATAGAATGGGTGTGGAGGGAGGAATGTGTATGCAATGGGCAAATAGAATGGGTGTGGAGGGAGGACTGTGTATGTGATGTGCAGATGGAATGCATGTGGAGGGACGACAGTGTATGTGATGGGCAGATGGAATGGGAACAGTGCAGAGAGGACTGTGTATGTGTTGTCAGATGGAATAGGTGTGGAGAGAGGACAGTGTATGTGATGGACCTAAGTAATGACTGTGGAGGGCGGCTGTGTATGTGATGGGCAGATGGAAAGGGAATAGTGGAGTGGGGACAGTGTATGTGATGGGCAGGTGGGATGTGTGTGCAGGGGGGACAGTTTATGCGATAGGCAGATGGAATGACTGTGGAGGTGGGACTGTGTATGCGATGGGCAGGTGGAATGGGAAGAGTGGAGTTGGGGAGACAGTATATGTGATGGGCAGCAGGAATGAGTGTGGAGGGTGGCTGTGTATGTGATGGGCAAATGGAACGAGTGTGGAGGGGCGGCTGTGTATGTGATGGGCAGATGGAATGGGGGTGGAGGGCTGCTCTGTATGTGATGGACAGATGGAATGGGAACAGTGGAGGGGGGACTGTGTATGTGATCGGCAGATGTAATGGAAGTGGATGGAGGACTGTGTATGTGATGGACCGATGGAATTGGTGTGGAGGGGTGACTGTGAATGTCACAGGCAGATGGAATTGGTGTGGAGGGAGGACTGTGTATGTGATGGGCAGATGGAATGGGAGGCGAGGGGGACAGTGTATGTGATTGGTGGATGGAATGGGAACAGTGGAGGGGGGAATGTGTATGTGATGGCAGATGGAATGGAAGTGGATGGAGGACTGTGTATATGATGGGCCAATGGAATTGGTGTGCAGTGGTGACTGTGAATGTCACAGGCAGATGGAATTGGTGTGGAGGGAGGACTGTGTATGTGATGGGCAGATGGAATGGGAGGCGAGGGGGACAGTGTATGTGATTGGTGGATGGAATGGGAACAGTGGAGGGGGGAATGTGTATGTGATGGCAGATGGAATGGAAGTGGATGGAGGACTGTGTATATGATGGGCCAATGGAATTGGTGTGCAGTGGTGACTGTGTATGTCACAGGCAGATGGAATTGGTGTGGAGGGAGGACTGTGTATGTGATAGGCAGATGGAATGGGAACAGTGGCGGGGGGACACTACGTAATGGAGAGGTGAAATGGGTGTGGAGTGAGGACTTTGTATGTGATGGGTAGATGGAATGGGTGTGGAGTGAGGACTGTGTATGTGATAGGCAAATAGAATAGGTGTGGAGGGGCGACTGTGTATGTGACGGGCAGATGGATAGTGTGTGGAGCGTAGACAGTGTATGTGATGGGCAGATGGAATGGGTGCGGAGGGGCGACAGTGTAGGTAATGCGCAGATGGAATGGGTGTGGTGGGGGGACAGTGAATGTGATGGGTAGATGGAATGGGTGTGGAGGGAGGACAGTGTATGTGATGGGCAGATGGAATGGGGGTGGA
Organism: Mobula hypostoma; assembly: GCF_963921235.1. Classification (NCBI taxonomy): domain Eukaryota; kingdom Metazoa; phylum Chordata; class Chondrichthyes; order Myliobatiformes; family Myliobatidae; genus Mobula; species Mobula hypostoma. Next base: position 93,343,462 of record NC_086101.1, read on the forward strand.
GGGAGGACAGTGAATGTGATGGGCGGATGGAATGGGTCTGGATGGGGGACAGTGTATGTGATGGTCAGATGGAATGGGAACAGTGGAGGGGGGCTGTGTATGTGATGGGCTGATGGAATGGGTGTGGAGGGAGGACTGTGTATGCGATGGGCAGATGGAATGGGTGTGGAGGGAGGACTGTGTATGTGATGGGCAGATTGAATCGGAACAGTGGAGGTGGGACTGTGTATGTGATGGGCAGATGGAATGGGAACAGCAGAGGGGGGAATGTGTATGTGACGGACAGATGGAAAAGGAACAGTGGAGGGGGGACAGTTTATGTGATGGGCAGATGTAATGGGTGTGAGGTGGGGACTGTGTATGTAATGGGCAGATGGAATGTGTGTGGAGGGGGGACAGTGTATGTGATGGATCCATGGAATGGGTGTGGAGGGAGGACTGTGTTTGTGATTGGCAGATGGAATAGGTGTTGAGGCAGGACAGTGTATGTGACAGGCTGATGCTATGTTTACACTGGAGGGAGAACATTTTATGGGATGGGCAGATTGAAGGTGTGTGGAGGGGGGACAGTGTATGTGATGCACAGATGGAATGGGTGTGGAGGGGGGACAGTTTATGTGATGGGCAGGTGCAATGGGTGTGGCGGGAGGACTGTGTATGCGATGGGCAAATGGAATGGGTGTGGAGGGGGGCTGTGAATGTGATGGGAAGATGGAATGTGTACAGTGGAGGGGAACAGTGTATGTGATGGGCAGGTGGAATGGGTGTGGAGCGAGGCCTGTGTATGTGATGCGCAGATGGAATGCATGTGGAGGGACGACAGTGTATGTGATGGGCAGCTGGAATGGGAACAGTGGAGGGAGGACAATGTATGTGATGGGCTGATGGACTGGGAGGGGAGGGGGACAGTGTATGTGATGGGTGGATGGAATGGGAACAGTGGAGGCGGACTGTGTATGTGATGGGCAGATGGAATGGGTGTGAGGTGGGGACTGTGTATGTGATGGGCAGATGGAATGGGAACAGTGGCGGGGGGACACTATGTAATGGGGAGATGAAATGGGTGTGGAGTGAGGACTGTGTATGTGATGGGTAGATGGAATGTGTACAGTGGAGGAGGACAGTGTATGTGATGGGCAGATGGAATGCGAACAGTGGAGCGGGAACTGTGTATCTGATGGGCAAATGGAATGTGTGTGGAGGGGGTACTGTTTATGAGATCGGAAAATAGAATGGGTGTGGAGGGAGGACACTGTATGTGATGGGCAGAAGGAATGAGTGTGGCGGTGGGACTGTGCATGTGATGGGCAGATAGAATGGTAACAGTGGAGGGGGATAGTGGCTGTGATGGGTAAATGGAATGGGCGTGGAGCAGAGACAGTGTATTTGACGGGCAGATTGAATCGGAACAGTGGAGGTGGGACTGTGTATGTGATGGGCAGATGGAATGGGTGTGGAGGGAGTACATTTTAGGGATGGGCAGATGGAAGGTGTGTGGAGGGAGGACAGTGTATGTGATGGGCAAAAGGAATTCGTGTGGAGGGGGGACAGTGTATGTGATGGGCAGATGGAATGGGTGTGGAGTGGGGACTGTGTATGTGATGGGCAGATAGAATGGGTGTGGAGGGAGGAATGTGTATGCAATGGGCAAATAGAATGGGTGTGGAGGGAGGACTGTGTATGTGATGTGCAGATGGAATGCATGTGGAGGGACGACAGTGTATGTGATGGGCAGATAGAATGGGTGTGGAGGGAGGAATGTGTATGCAATGGGCAAATAGAATGGATGTGGAGGGAGGAATGTGTATGTGATGTGCAGATGGAATGCATGTGGAGGGACGACAGTGTGTGTGATGGGCAGATGGAATGGGAACAGTGCAGAGAGGACTGTGTATGTGTTGTCAGATGGAATAGGTGTGGAGAGAGGACAGTGTATGTGATGGACCTAAGTAATGACTGTGGAGGGCGGCTGTGTATGTGATGGGCAGATGGAAAGGGAATAGTGGAGTGGGGACAGTGTATGTGATGGGCAGGTGGGATGTGTGTGCAGGGGGGACAGTTTATGCGATAGGCAGATGGAATGACTGTGGAGGAGGGACTGTGTATGCGATGGGCAGGTGGAATGGAAAGAGTGGAGTTGGGGAGACAGTATATGTGATGGGCAGCAGGAATGAGTGTGGAGGGTGGCTGTGTATGTGATGGGCAGATGGAATGGGGGTGGAGGGCTGCTCTGTATGTGATGGACAGATGGAATGGGATCAGTGGAGGGGGGACTGTGTATGTGATCGGCAGATGGAATGGAAGTGGATGGAGGACTGTGTATGTGATGGACCGATGGAATTGGTGTGGAGGGGTGACTGTGAATGTCACAGGCAGATGGAATTTGTGTGGAGGGAGGACAGTGTATGTGATGGGCAGATGGAATGGGAGGGGAGGGGGACAGTGTATGTGATTGGTGGATGGAATGGGAACAGTGGAGGGGGGAATGTGTATGTGATGGCAGATGGAATGGAAGTGGATGGAGGACTGTGTATATGATGGGCCAATGGAATTCGTGTGGAGTGGTGACTGTGTATGTCACAGGCAGATGGAATTGGTGTGGAGGGAGGACTGTGTATGTGATGGGCAGATGGAATGGGTGTGAGGTGGGGACTGTGTATGTGATGGGCAGATGGAATGGGAACAGTGGCGGGGGGACACTACGTAATGGAGAGGTGAAATGGGTGTGGAGTGAGGACTGTGTATGTGATGGGTAGATGGAATGGGTGTGGAGTGAGGACTGTGTATGTGATGGGCAAATGGAATAGGTGTGGAGGGGCGACTGTGTATGTGACGGGCAGATGGATAGTGTGTGGAGCGTAGACAGTGTATGTGATGGGCAGATGGAATGGGTGCGGAGGGGGGACAGTGTAGGTAATGCGCAGATGGAATGGGTGTGGTGGGGGGACAGTGAATGTGATGGGTAGATGGAATGGGTGTGGAGGGAGGACAGTGTATGTGTTGGGCAGATGGAATGGGTGTGGAGGGAGGACAGTGAATGTGATGGGCGGATGGAATGGGTCTGGATGGGGGACAGTGTATGTGATGGTCAGATGGAATGGGAACAGTGGAGGGGGGCTGTGTATGTGATGGGCTGATGGAATGGAAGTGGATGGAGGACTGTGTATGTGATGGACCGATGGAATTGGTGTGGAGGGGTGACTTTGAATGTCACAGGCAGATGGAATTTGTGTGGAGGGAGGACAGTGTATGTGATGGGCAGATGGAATGGGAGGGGAGGGGGACAGTATATGTGATTGGTGGATGGAATGGGAACAGTGGAGGGGGGAATGTGTATGTGATGGCAGATGGAATGGAAGTGGATGGAGGACTGTGTATATGATGGGCCAATGGAATTGGTGTGGAGTGGTGACTGTGTATGTCACAGGCAGATGGAATTGGTGTGGAGGGAGGACTGTGTATGTGATGGGCAGATGGAATGGGTGTGAGGTGGGGACTGTGTATGTGATGGGCAGATGGAATGGGAACAGTGGCGGGGGGACACTACGTAATGGAGAGGTGAAATGGGTGTGGAGTGAGGACTGTGTATGTGATGGGTAGATGGAATGGGTGTGGAGTGAGGACTGTGTATGTGATGGGCAAATGGAATAGGTGTGGAGGGGCGACTGTGTATGTGACGGGCAGATGGATAGTGTGTGGAGCGTAGACAGTGTATGTGATGGGCAGATGGAATGGGTGCGGAGGGGGGACAGTGTAGGTAATGCGCAGATGGAATGGGTGTGGTGGGGGGACAGTGAATGTGATGGGTAGATGGAATGGGTGTGGAGGGAGGACAGTGTATGTGATGGGCAGATGGAATGGGTTTGGAGGGAGGACAGTGAATGTGATGGGCGGATGGAATGGGTCTGGATGGGGGACAGTGTATGTGATGGTCAGATGGAATGGGAACAGTGGAGGGGGGCTGTGTATGTGATGGGCTGATGGAATGGGTGTGGAGGGAGGACTGTGTATGCGATGGGCAGATGGAATGGGTGTGGAGGGAGGACTGTGTATGTGATGGGCAGATTGAATCGGAACAGTGGAGGTGGGACTGTGTATGTGATGGGCAGATGGAATGGGAACAGCAGAGGGGGGAATGTGTATGTGACGGACAGATGGAAAAGGAACAGTGGAGGGGGGACAGTTTATGTGATGGGCAGATGTAATGGGTGTGAGGTGGGGACTGTGTATGTAATGGGCAGATGGAATGTGTGTGGAGGGGGGACAGTGTATGTGATGGATCCATGGAATGGGTGTGGAGGGAGGAATGTGTTTGTGATTGGCAGATGGAATAGGTGTTGAGGCAGGACAGTGTATGTGACAGGCTGATGCTATGTGTACACTGGAGGGAGAACATTTTATGGGATGGGCAGATTGAAGGTGTGTGGAGGGGGGACAGTGTATGTGATGCACAGATGGAATGGGTGTGGAGGGGGGACAGTTTATGTGATGGGCAGGTGCAATGGGTGTGGTGGGAGGACTGTGTATGCGATGGGCAAATGGAATGGGTGTGGAGGGGGGCTGTGAATGTGATGGGAAGATGGAATGTGTACAGTGGAGGGGAACAGTGTATGTGATGGGCAGGTGGAATGGGTGTGGAGCGAGGCCTGTGTATGTGATGCGCAGATGGAATGCATGTGGAGGGACGACAGTGTATGTGATGGGCAGCTGGAATGGGAACAGTGGAGGGAGGACAATGTATGTGATGGGCTGATGGACTGGGAGGGGAGGGGGACAGTGTATGTGATGGGTGGATGGAATGGGAACAGTGGAGGCGGACTGTGTATGTGATGGGCAGATGGAATGGGTGTGAGGTGGGGACTGTGTATGTGATGGGCAGATGGAATGGGAACAGTGGCGGGAGGACACTATGTAATGGGGAGATGAAATGGGTGTGGAGTGAGGACTGTGTATGTGATGGATAGATGGAATGTGTACAGTGGAGGGGGACAGTGTATGTGATGGGCAGATGGAATGCGAACAGTGGAGCGGGAACTGTGTATCTGATGGGCAAATGGAATGTGTGTGGAGGGGGTACTGTTTATGAGATCGGAAAATAGAATGGGTGTGGAGGGAGGACACTGTATGTGATGGGCAGAAGGAATGAGTGTGGCGGTGGGACTGTGCATGTGATGGGCAGATAGAATGGTAACAGTGGAGGGGGATAGTGGCTGTGATGGGTAAATGGAATGGGCGTGGAGCAGAGACAGTGTATTTGACGGGCAGATTGAATCGGAACAGTGGAGGTGGGACTGTGTATGTGATGGGCAGATGGAATGGGTGTGGAGGGAGTACATTTTATGGGATGGGCAGATGGAAGGTGTGTGGAGGGAGGACAGTGTATGTGATGGGCAAAAGGAATTCGTGTGGAGGGGGGACAGTGTATGTGATGGGCAGATGGAATGGGTGTGGAGGGGGGACTGTGTATGTGATGGGCAGATAGAATGGGTGTGGAGGGAGGAATGTGTATGCAATGGGCAAATAGAATGGGTGTGGAGGGAGGACTGTGTATGTGATGTGCAGATGGAATGCATGTGGAGGGACGACAGTGTATGTGATGGGCAGATGGAATGGGAACAGTGCAGAGAGGACTGTGTATGTGTTGTCAGATGGAATAGGTGTGGAGAGAGGACAGTGTATGTGATGGACCTAAGTAATGACTGTGGAGGGCGGCTGTGTATGTGATGGGCAGATGGAAAGGGAATAGTGGAGTGGGGACAGTGTATGTGATGGGCAGGTGGAATGTGTGTGCAGGGGGGACAGTTTATGCGATAGGCAGATGGAATGACTGTGGAGGGGGGACTGTGTATGCGATGGGCAGATGTCATGGGTCTGGTGGGAGGACAGTCTTTGTGCTGGGTAGAAGGAATGAGTGTGGAGGGGGTCTGTATGTGATGGGCAGATGGAATTGCAACAGTGGAGGGGGAAGTGTATGTGATGGGTAGATGGAATGGGTGTGGAGGGAGGACTGTGTATGTGATGGGCAGGTGGAATGGGAAGAGTGGAGTTGGGGAGACAGTGTATGGGATGGGCAGATGGAATGGGAAGAGTGGAGTTGGGGAGACAGTGTATGTGATGGCCAGTTGGAATGTGTGTGCAGGGGGGACAGTTTATGTGATAGGCAGATGGAATGACTGTGGAGGGGGGACTGTGTATGCGATGGGCAGGTGGAATGGGAAGAGTGGAGTTGGGGAGACAGTGTATGTGACGGGCAGATGGAATGTGTGTGGAGGGGGAACAGTATATGTGATGGGCAGAAGGAATGAGTGTGGAGGGCGGCTGTGTATGTGATGGGCAAATGGAATGAGTGTGGAGGGGCGGCTGTGTATGTGATGGGCAGATGGAATGGGGGTGGAAGGAGGACACTGTATGTGATGGGCAGATGGAATGGGTGTGGAGGGGGGACAGTGTGATGGGCTGATGGAATGGGTGTGGAGGGGGGACAGTGTGATGGGCTGATGGAATGGGTGTGGAGGGAGGTCTGTGTATGCGATGGGCAGATGGAATGGGTGTGGAGGGAGGAGAGTGTTTGTGATGGGCAGATGAAATGGGAACAGTAGAGGGAGAAAAGTGTGATGGGCAGATGGAATGGGTGTGGAGGGAGGAAAGTGAATGTGATAGGCAGATGGAATGGGTCTGGATGGGGGACAGTGTATATGATGGGCAGATGGAATGGGAACCGTGTAGGAGGGACTGTGTATGTGATGGGCAGATGGAATGGGAACCGTGTAGGAGGGACTGTGTATGTGATGGGCAGATGGAATGGGTGTGGAGGGAGGAAACTGAATGTGATAGGCGGATGGAATGGGTCTGGATGGGGGACAGTGTATATGATGGGCAGATGGAATGGGAACCGTGTAAGAGGGACTGTGTATGTGATGGGCAGATGGAATGGGTGTGGATGGAGGAAAGTGAATGTGATAGGCGGATGGAATGGGTCTGGATGGGGGACAGTGTATATGATGGGCAGATGGAATGGGAACCGTGTAGGAGGGACTGTGTATGTGATGGGCAGATGGAATGGGTGTGGAGGGAGGAAAGTGAATGTGATAGGCGGATGGAATGGGTCTGGATGGGGGACTGTGTATGTGATGGGCAGATGAAATGGGAACAGTAGAGGGAGGAAAGTGTATGTGATGGGCAGATGGAATGGGTGTGGAGACAGGACACTGTATGTGATGAGCAGATGAAATGGGAACAGTAGAGGGGCGACTGTGTATGTGATCGGCAGATGGAATGCAAGTGGATGGAGGACTGTGTATGTGATGGGCCGATGGAATTGGTGTGGAGGGGTGACTGTGTATGTGACGGGCAGATGGAATTGGTGTGGAGGGAGGACTGTGTATGTGATGGGCAGATTGAATCGGAACAGTGGAGGGGGGAAATGTGTATGTGATGGGCAGATTGAATCGGAACAGTGGAGGGGGGAAATGTGTATGTGATGGGCAGATGGAAAAGGAACAGTGGAGGGGGGACAGTGTATGTGATGGGCAGATAGAATGGGTGTGGAGGGAGGAATGTGTATGCAATGGGCAAATAGAATGGGTGTGGAGGGAGGACTGTGTATGTGATGTGCAGATGGAATGCATGTGGAGGGACGACAGTGTATGTGATGGGCAGATGGAATGGGAACAGTGCAGAGAGGACTGTGTATGTGTTGTCAGATGGAATAGGTGTGGAGAGAGGACAGTGTATGTGATGGACCTAAGTAATGACTGTGGAGGGCGGCTGTGTATGTGATGGGCAGATGGAAAGGGAATAGTGGAGTGGGGACAGTGTATGTGATGGGCAGGTGGGATGTGTGTGCAGGGGGGACAGTTTATGCGATAGGCAGATGGAATGACTGTGGAGGGGGGACTGTGTATGCGATGGGCAGATGTAATGGGTCTGGTGGGAGGACAGTCTTTGTGCTGGGTAGAAGGAATGAGTGTGGAGGGGGGACTGTATGTGATGGGCAGATGGAATTGCAACAGTGGAGGGGGAAGTGTATGTGATGGGTAATTGGAATGGGTGTGGAGGGAGGACTGTGTATGTGATGGGTAGATGGAATGGGTGTGGAGGGAGGACTGTGTATGTGATGGGTAGATGGAATGGGTGTGGAGGGAGGACTGTGTATGTGATGGGCAGGTGGAATGGGAAGCGTGGAGTTGGGGAGACAGTGTATGTGATGGGCAGATGGAATGGGAAGAGTGGAGTTGGGGAGACAGTGTATGTGATGGCCAGTTGGAATGTGTGTGCAGGGGGGACAGTTTATGTGATAGGCAGATGGAATGACTGTGGAGGGGGGACTGTGTATGCGATGGGCAGGTGGAATGGGAAGAGTGGAGTTGGGGAGACAGTGTATGTGACGGGCAGATGGAATGTGTGTGGAGGGGGAACAGTATATGTGATGGGCAGAAGGAATGAGTGTGGAGGGCGGCTGTGTATGTGATGGGAAATGGAATGAGTGTGGAGGGGCGGCTGTGTATGTGATGGGCAGATGGAATGGGGGTGGAAGGAGGACTTTGTATGTGATGGGCAGATGGAATGGGTGTGGAGGGGGGGCAGTGTGATGGGCTGATGGAATGGGTGTGGAGGGGGGACAGTGTGATGGGCTGATGGAATGGGTGTGGAGGGAGGTCTGTGTATGCGATGGGCAGATGGAATGGGTGTGGAGGGAGGTCTGTGTTTGTGATGGGCAGATGAAATGGGAACAGTAGAGGGAGGAACGTGTGATGGGCAGATGGAATGGGTGTGGAGGGAGGACAGTGAATGTGATAGGCAGATGGAATGGGTCTGGATGGGGGACAGTGTATATGATGGGCAGATGGAATGGGAACCGTGTAGGAGGGACTGTGTATGTGATGGGCAGATGGAATGGGTGTGGAGGGAGGAAAGTGAATGTGATAGGCGGATGGAATGGGTCTGGATGGGGGACAGTGTATATGATGGGCAGATGGAATGGGAACCGTGTAGGAGGGACTGTGTATGTGATGGGCAGATGGAATGGGTGTGGAGGGAGGAAAGTGAATGTGATAGGCGGATGGAATGGGTCTGGATGGGGGACAGTGTATATGATGGGCAGATGGAATGGGAACCGTGTAGGAGGGACTGTGTATGTGATGGGCAGATGGAATGGGTGTGGAGGGAGGAAAGTGAATGTGATAGGCGGATGGAATGGGTCTGGATGGGGGACTGTGTATGTGATGGGCAGATGAAATGGGAACAGTAGAGGGAGGAAAGTGTATGTGATGGGCAGATGGAATGGGTGTGGAGACAGGACACTGTATGTGATGAGCAGATGAAATGGGAACAGTAGAGGGGCGACTGTGTATGTGATCGGCAGATGGAATGCAAGTGGATGGAGGACTGTGTATGTGATGGGCCGATGGAATTGGTGTGGAGGGGTGACTGTGTATGTGACGGGCAGATGGAATTGGTGTGGAGGGAGGACTGTGTATGTGATGGGCAGATTGAATCGGAACAGTGGAGGGGGGAAATGTGTATGTGATGGGCAGATGGAATGGGTGTGGAGGGAGGACTGTCTATGTGATTGGCAGATGGAATAGGTGTTGAGGCAGGACAGTGTACGTGATAGGCTGATGCTATGTGTACACTGGAGGGAGAACATTTTATGGGATGGGCAGATGGAAGGTGTGTGGAGGGGGGACTGTGTATGCGATGGGCAGATGTAATGGGTCTGGTGGGAGGACAGTCTTTGTGCTGGGTAGAAGGAATGAGTGTGGAGGGGGGACTGTATGTGATGGGCAGATGGAATAGGAGTGGAGGGAGGACTATGTATGTGATGGGCAGATGGAATTGCAACAGTGGAGGGGGAAGTGTATGTGATGGGTAGATGGAATGGGTGTGGAGGGAGGACTGTGTATGTGATGGGCAGGTGGAATGGGAAGAGTGGAGTTGGGGAGACAGTGTATGTGATGGGCAGGTGGAATGGGAAGAGTGGAGTTGGGGAGACAGTGTATGTGATGGCCAGTTGGAATGTGTGTGCAGGGGGGACAGTTTATGTGATAGGCAGATGGAATGACTGTGGAGGGGGGCTGTGTATGCGATGGGCAGGTGGAATGGGAAGAGTGGAGTTGGGGAGACAGTGTATGTGATGGGCAGGTGGAATGGGAAGAGTGGAGTTGGGGAGACAGTGTATGTGACGGGCAGATGGAATGTGTGTGGAGGGGGAACAGTATATGTGATGGGCAGAAGGAATGAGTGTGGAGGGCGGCTGTGTATGTGATGCGCAAATGGAATGAGTGTGGAGGGGCGGCTGTGTATGTGATGGGCAGATGGAATGGGGGTGGAAGGAGGACACTGTATGTGATGGGCAGATGGAATGGGTGTGGAGGGAGGACTGTATATGTGATGGGCAGATGGAATGGGAACAGTGGAGGGGGGCTGTGTATGTGATGGGCTGATGGAATGGGTTTGGAGGGGGGACAGTGTGATGGGCTGATGGAATGGGTGTGGAGGGAGGTCTGTGTATGCGATGGGCAGATGGAATGGGTGTGGAGGGAGGACTGTGTTTGTGATGGGCAGATGAAATGGGAACAGTAGAGGGAGGAAAGTGTGATAGGTAGATGGAATGGGTCTGGATGGGGGACAGTGTATATGATGGGCAGATGGAATGGGAACCGTGTAGGAGGGACTGTGTATGTGATGGGCATATGGAATGGGTGTGGAGGGAGGAAAGTGAATGTGATAGGCGGATGGAATGGGTCTGGATGGGGGACTGTGTATGTGATGGGCAGATGAAATGGGAACAGTAGACGGAGGAAAGTGTATGTGATGGGCAGTAGGAATGGGTGTGGAGACAGGACACTGTATGTGATGAGCAGATGAAATGGGAACAGTAGAGGGGAGACTGTGTATGTGATCAGCAGATGGAATGCAAGTGGATGGAGGACTGTGTATGTGATGGGCCGATGGAATTGGTGTGGAGGGGTGACTGTGTATGTGACGGGCAGATGGAATTGGTGTGGAGGGAGGACTGTGTATGTGATGGGCAGATTGAATCGGAACAGTGGAGGTGGGACTGTGTATGTGATGGGCAGATTGAATCGGAACAGTGGAGGGGGGAATGTGTATGTGACGGGCAGATGGAAAAGGAACAGTGGAGGGGGGACAGTGTATGTAATGGGCAGATGGAATGTGTGTGGAGGGAGGACAGTATATGTGATGGGTCGATGGAATGGGTGTGGAGGGAGGACTGTGTATGTGATTGGCAGATGGAATATGTGTTGAGGCAGGACAGTGTATGTGATAGGCTGATGCTATGTGTACACTGGAGGGAGAACATTTTATGGGATGGGCAGATGGAAGCTGTGTGGAGGGGGGACAGTGTATGTGATGGGCAGGTGCAATGGTGTGGAGGGAGGACAGTGTATGCGATGGCCAAATGGAATGGGTGTGCACGGGGGGCTGTGTATGTGATGGGAAGATGGAATGTGTGTGGAGGGGGGACTCAATGTGATCAGCAAATGGAATGGGTGTGGAGGGAGGACACTGTATGCGATGGGCAGAAGGAATGAGTGTGGAGGTGGGACTGTGCATGTGATGGGCGGATTGAATGGTAACCGTGGAACGGGGATAGTGGCTGTGATGGGCAAATGGAATGCGTGTGGAGGAGGGACAGTGTATGTGATGGGCAGATGGACTGCGAACAGTGGAGGGAGGACAGTGTAGGTGATGGACAGATGGAATGGGAGGGGACGGAGACAATGTATGTGATGGGTGGATGGAATGGGAACAGTGGAGGGGGGACTGTGTATGTGATGGGCAGATGGATGGGAACAGTGGAGGGGGGGCACTATGTAATGGGCAGATGGAATGGGTGTGGAGTGAGGACTGCATATTTGATGGGCAAATGGAATGGGTGTGGAGGGGTGACTGTGTATGTGACGGGCAGATGGAATGGGTGTGGAGGGGGGATAGTGTATGTGATGGGCAGATGGAATGGGTGTGGAGGGGGGATAGTGTATGTGATGGGCAGATGGAATGCGTGTGGAGGGGGGACAGTGTATGTGATGGGCAGATGGAATGGGTGTGGAGGGGGGACAGTGTATGTGATGGGCAGATGGAATGGGTGTGGAGGGGGGACAGTGTATGTGATGGGCAGATGGAATGCGTGTGGAGGGGTGCAGTGTATGTTTTCGGCAGATGGAATGGGTGTGGAGGGGGGACAGTGTATGTGATGGGCAGATGGACTGCGAACAGTGGAGGGAGCACAGTGTATGTGATGGGCAGATGGAATGGGAGGGGAGGGGGACTGTGTATGTGATGGGCAGATGGAATGGGTGTGAGGTTGGGACTGTGTATGGAATGGGAACAGTGGAGGGGGACACTATGTAATGGGCAGATGGAATGTTTGTGGAGCGGAGACTGTATGTGATGGGCAGATGGAATGGGTGTGGAGGGAGAACATTTTATGGGATGGGCAGGTGGAAGGTGTGTGGAGGGAGGATAGTGTATGTGATGGGCAAATGGAATTGGTGTGGAGGGGGGGCAGTGTATGTGATGTGCAGATGGAATGGGTGTGGAGGGGGGATAGTGTATGTGATGGGTAGATGGAATGGGTGTGGAGGGGGGACTGTGTATGTGATGGACAGATGGAATGGGAACAGTGGAGGGAGGACTGTATGTGATGGGCAGAAGGAATGAGTGTGGAGGGCGGCTGTGTATGTGATGGACAGATGGAATGGGAACAGTGGAGGGAGGACAGTGTATGTGATGGGCTGATGGACTGGGAGGGGAGGGGGACAGTGCATGTGATGGGCGGATGGAAAGGGAACAGTGGAGGGAGAACAGTGTATGTGATGGGCAGATGGAATGGGTGTGAGGTGGGGACTGTGTATGTGATGGGCAGATGGAATGAGAACAGTGGCGGGGGGACGCTATGTAATGGGGAGATGAAATGGGTGTGTAGTGAGGACTGTGTATGTGATGGGTAGATGGAATGGGTGTGAATGGAGGACAGTGTATGTGATGGGTAGATGGAATGTGTACAGTGGAGGGAGACAGTGTATGTGATGGGCAGATGGAATGCGAACAGTGGAGCGGGGACTGTGTATCTGATGGGCAAATGGAATTTGTGTGGAGGGGGTACTGTTTATGAGATCGGAAAATGGAATGGGTATGGAGGGAGGACACTGTATGTGATGGGCAGAAGGAATGAGTGTGGCGGTGGGACTGTGCATGTGATGGGCAGATAGAATGCTAACAGTGGAAGGGGGATAGTGTATGTGATAGGCAGATGGAATGGGTATGAGGTGAGTACTGTGTATGTGATGGTCAGATGGAATAGGTGTGGAGAGAGGACAGTGTATGTGATGGGCAGAAGGAATGAGTGTGGAGGTCGGCTGTGTATGTGATGGGCAGATGGAATGGGAGGGGAGGGGGACAGTGTATGTAATGGGTGAATGGAATGGGAACAGTGGAGGGAGGACTGTGTTTGTGATTGGCAGATGGAATGGGTGTGAGCTGAGGACTGTGTATGTGATGGGCAGATGGAATGGGAACAGTGGCGGAGGGGCACTATGTAATGGGGAGAAAGAAATGGGTGTGGAGTGAGGACTGTGTATGTGATGGGCAGATGGAATGGGTGTGGAGGGAGAACATTTTATGGGATGGGCAGATGGAAGGTGTGTGGAGGGAGAAAAGTGTATGTGATGGGCAGATGGATTTGGTGTGGAGGGAGAACATTTTATCAGATGGGAACATGGAAGGTGTGTGGAGGGAGGACAGGGTATGTGGTGGGCAGATGGAATGGGAAAAATGGAGGGAGGATAGTATATGTGATGGGCAGATGGAATGGGTGTGGAGGGGGACACTATGTAATGGGCAGATGGAATGGGTGTGGAGTGAGGACTGTGTATGTGATGGGCAGATGGAATGGGTGTGGAGTGAGGACTGTGTATGTGATGGGTAGATGGAATGGGTGTGGAGTGAGGACTGTGTACGTGATGGGTAGATGGAATGTGTACTGTGGAGGGGGACAGTGCATGTGATGGGCAGATGGAATGGGTGTGGAGGGTGGACTGTGTATGGGATGGGTAGATGGAATGTGTACCGTGGAGGGGGACAGTGCATGTGATGGGCAGATGGAATGGGTGTGGAGAGTGGACTGTGCATGTGACGGGCAAATGGAATGGGTGTGGAGGGAGGACTGTGTATGCGATGGGCAAATGGAATGGGTGTGGAGGGAGGACTGTGTATGTGATGTGCAGATGGAATGCATGTGGAGGGACGACAGTGTATGTGATGGGCAGATGGAATGGGAACAGTGGAGAGAGGACAGTGTATGTGATGGACAGAAGGAATGAGTGTGGAGGGTGGCTATGCATGTGATGGGCAGATGGAATTGGAATATTGGAGGGGGGAGTGTATGTGATGGGCAGATGGAATGGGAACAGTGGAGGGGGAAGTGTATGTGGTGGGTAGATGGAATGGGAGTGGAGGGGGAGCAGTATATGTGATGGGCAGATGGAATGGGTGTTGAGGGGGGATAGTGTATGTGATGGGCAGATGGAATGGGAACAGTGGAAGGAGAACACTGTATGCCATGGGCAGATGGAATGGGTGTGGAGGGAGGACAGTGTATGTGATGGGCAGGTGGAATAGGTGTGGAGGGAGGACTGTGTATGCGATAGGCAAATGGAATGGGTGTGGAGGGGTGGCTGTGTATGTGATGGGCAAATGGAATGGGACTGGAGAGAAGACAGTGTATGTGATGGGCAGATGGAATGGGAACAGTGGAGGGGGGACTGTGCATGTGATGGACAGATGGAATGGGAGGGGAGGGGGACAGTGTATGTGATTGGTGGATGGAATGGGAACAGTGGAGGGGGGACAGTGTATGTGATGGGCAGATGGAATGGGAACAGTGGTGGGGGGACACTATGTAATGGGCAGATGGAATGGGTGTGGAGGGGGGGCTGTGCATGTGACAGGAAGATGGAATGGGTGTGGAGGGAGGGCAGTGTATGTGATGGGCAAATAGAATGGGTGTGGAGGGGGTACTTTGTATGTGATGGGCAGATGGAATGGGAACAATGGAGGGAGGACAGTGTATGTGATGGGCAGACGGAATGGGAATAGTGGAGGGGGGACTGTGCATGTGATGGACAGATGGAATGGGAGGGGAGGGGGACAGTGTATGTGATTGGTGGATGGAGGGGGGACAGTGTATGTGATGGGCAGATGGAATGGGAACAGTGGTGGGGGGACACTATGTAATGGGCAGATGGAATGGGTGTGGAGGGGGGGCTGTGCATGTGACAGGAAGATGGAATGGGTGTGGAGGGAGGGCAGTGTATGTGATGGGCAAATGGAATGGGTGTGGAGGGGGTACTTTGTATGTGATGGGCAGATGGAATGGGAACAATGGAGGGAGGACAGTGTATGTGATGGGCAGAAGGAATGAGTGTGGAGGGGGAACAGTGTATGTGATGGGCAGACGGAATGGGAATAGTGGAGGGGGAGTGTATACATGATGGGCAGCTGGAATGGGAACAGTGGAGAGAGGACTGTGTATGTGATTGGCAGGTGGAATGGGCGTGGAGACAGGACAGTGTATGTGATGGGCAGAGGAAATGGGAATAGTAGAGGGGGGACTGTGTATGTGATCGGCAGATGGAATGGAAGTGGATGGAGGACTGGGTATGTGATGGGCCGATGGAATTGGTGTGGAGAGGTGACTGTGTATGTGACGGGTAGATGAAATTGGTGTGCAGGTGGGACAGTGTATGTGATGGGCAAATGGACTGTGAACAGTGGAGGGAGGACAGTGTATGTGATGGGCAGATGGAATGGGTGTGGAGGGGGGACAGTGTATGTGATGGGCAAATAGAATGGGTGTGAAGGGGGGACTGTATGTGATAGGCAGATGGAATGGGAATAGTGGAGCGGGGAGTGTATACATGATGGGCAGATGGAATGGGAACAGTAGAGGGAGGGGAGTGTATGTGATGGTCAGATGGAATGGCTGTGGAGGGAGAACTGTGTATGTGATGGGCAGATGGAATGGAAACGGTGGAGAGAGGACTGTGTACGTGAAGGACAGATGGAATGGGTGTGGAGACAGGACAGCGTATGTGATGGGCAGATGAAATGGGAACAATAGAGGGGGAACTGTGTATGCGATCGGCAGATGGAGTGGAAGTGGATGGAGGACTGTGTATGTGATGGGCTGATGGAAATGGTGTGGAGGGGTGACTGTATGTGACAGGCAGATGGAACTGGTGTGGAGGGAGGACTATGTATGTGATGGGCAGATGGAATGGGAACAGTAGAGGGGGGACACTATGTAATGGACAGATGGAATGGGTGTGGAGTGAGGACTGTGTATGTGATGGGCAGATGGAATGGGTGTGGAGGGGGGCTGTGCATGTGACGGGCAGAAGGAATGAATGTGGAGGGGGGACAGTGTATGTGATGGGCAGATGGAATGGGAACAGTGGAGCGGGGACTGTGTATGTGATGGGCAGGTGGAATGGGAACAGTGGAAAGAGGACTGTATGTGATTGGCAGATGGAATGGGTGTGGAGACAGGACAGTGTATGTGATGGGCAGAGGAATTGGGAACAGTAGAGGGAGGACTGTATGTGGTGGGCAGATGGAACTGATGTGGAGGGGGACTGTGTATGTGACGGGCAGATGGAATGGGTGTGGAGGACAGTGTATGTGATGGGAGATGAAATTGGTGTGGAAGGAGGACTGTATGTGATGGGCAGATGGAACTTGTGTGGAGGGGGACTGTGTATGTGACGGGCAGATGGAATGGTTGTGGAGGAGTGAGTATGTGATGGGCAGATAGAATGGGAACAGTGGAGGGGGGACTGTATGTGTTTGGCAGATGGAATCGGTGTGGAGAGGGATTGTGTATGTGACGGGCAGATGGAATGGGTGTTGAGGACAGTGTATGTGATGGGCAGATGGAATTGGTGTGGAGGTGTGACTGCGTATGTGATGCGCAGATGGAACGGGTGTGGAGGGTGGACAGTGTATGTGATGGGCAAATAGAATGGGTGTGGAGGGGGGGACTGTATGTAATAGGCAGATGGAATGGGAATAGTGGAGGGGGAGTGAAAACATGATGGGCAGATGCAATGGGAACAGTAGAGGGAGGGGAGTGTATGTCATGGGCAGATGGAATGGCTGTGGAGGGAGAACTGTGTATGTGATGGGCAGATGAAATGGGAACAGTAGAGGGGGAACTGTGTATGTGATCGGCAGATGGAATGGAAGTGGATGGAGGACTGTGTATGTGATCGGCTGATGGAATTGGTGTGGAGGGGTGACTATGTATGTGACAGGCAGATGGAATGGGAACAGTGGCGGGGGGACACTATGTAATGGGCAGATGAAATGGGTGTGGAGGGAGGACTGTGTAGTTGATGGGAAGATGAAATTGGTGTGGAGGTGTGATTGTGCATGTGATGGGCAAATGGACTGGGAACAGTGGAGGGACGACAGTGTATGCGATGGGCAGATGGAATGGGTGTGGAGTGGGACTGTGTATGTTAAGGGCAGATGGAATGGGAATCGTGTAGGGAGGACAGCATATGTGATTTGCAGATGGAATGGGAACATTGTAGGGCGGACAGTACATGTGATGGGCCAATGGAATTGGTGTGGAAGGAGGACAGTGTATGTGATGGGAGATGAAATTGGTGTGGAGGAGTGACTGTGTATGTGATGGGCAGATGGAATGGGAACAGTGGAGGGGGACTGTGTTTGTGATGGGCAGATGGAATGGGTGTGGAGGAGGGACTGTGTATGTTAAGGGCAGATGGAATGGGAATAGTGTAGGGAGGACAGTATATGTGATTTGCAGCTGGAATGGGAACATTGTAGGGAGGACAGTACATGTGATGGGAGATGAAATTGGTGTGGAGGGAGGACTGTATGTGGTGGGCAGATGGAACTGATGTGGACGGGGACTGTGTATGTGATGGGCAGATGGAATGGGTGTGGAGGACAGTGTATGTGATGGGAGATGAAATTGGTGTGGAGGGAGGACTGTATGTGATGGGCAGATGGAATGGGTGTGGATGAGTGAGTATGTGATGGGCAGATGGAATGTAAACAGTGGAGGGGGGACTGTGTATCTGATGGGCAGATAGAATGGGAACAGTGGAGAGGGGACTGCATGTGTTTGGCAGATGGAATGGGTGTGGAGAGGGATTATGTATGTGACGGGCAGATGGAATGGGTGTTGAGGACAGTGTATGTGATGGGCAGATGGAATTGGTGTGGAAATGTGACTGCGTATGTGATGCGCAGATGGAACGGGTGTGGAGTATGGACAGTGTATGTGATGGGCAAATAGAATGGGTGTGGAGGGGGGGACTGTATGTGATAGGCAGATGGAATGGGAATAGTGGAGGGTGAGTGAAAACATGATGGGCAGATGGAATGGGAACAGTAGAGGGAGGGGAGTGTATGTGATGGGCAGATCGAATGGCTGTGGAGGGAGAACTGTGTATGTGATGGGCAGATGGAATGGGAACAGCGGAGAGAGGACTGTGACGTGAAGGACAGATGGAATGGGTGTGGAGACAGGACAGTGTATATGATGGGCAGATGAAATGGGAACAGTAGAGGGGGAACTGTGTATGTGATCGGCAGATGGAATGGAAGTGGATGGAGGACTGTGTATGTGATGGGCCGATGGAATTGGTGTGGAGGGGTGACTGTGTATGTGACGGGCAGATGGAATTGGTGTGGAGGGGGGACTGTGTATGTAACAGGCAGATGGAACTGGTGTGGCGTGAGGACTGTGTATGTGATGCGCAGATTGAATCGGAACAGTGGAGGTGGGACTGTGTATGTGATGGGCAGATGGACTGCGAACAGTGGAGGGAGGACAGTGTATGTGATGGGCAAATGGAATGGGTGTGGAGGGGGGACATTGTATGTGATGGGCAGATGGAATGGGAACAGTGGAGGGGGGAATGTGTATGTGATGGGCAGATGGAATGGGAACAGTGGAGGGGGGACACTATGTAATGGGCAGATGGAATGGGTGTGGAGTGAGGACTGTGTATGTGATGGGCAAATGGAATGGGTGTGGAGGGGGTACTTTGTATGTGATGGGCAGATGGAATGGGTGTGGAGTGGGGACAGTGTATGTGATGGGCAGATGGAATGGGTGTGGAGGGGGGACAGTTTATGTGATGGGCGGATGGAATGGGTGTGAGGTGGGGACTGTGTATGTGATGGGAAGATGGAATGGATGTGGAAGGAGGACAGTGTTTGTGATTCGCAGATGGAATGTGAACAGTGGAGGGGGACTGTGTTTGTGATGGGCAGATGGAACAGGTGTGGAGGGGGGACAGTGTATGTGATGGACAGATGGAATGGGTGTGAAAGGGAGACTGTGTATGTTAAGGACAGATGGAATGGGAATAGTGTAGGGAGGACAGTACATGTGATTTGCAGATGGAATGGGAACATTGTCGGGAGGACAGTACATGTGATGGGAGATGGAATTGGTGTGGAGGAAGGACTGTGTATGTGATGGGCCGATGGAACTGGTGTGGAGGGGGACTGTGTATGTGATGGGCAGATGGAATGGGTGTGGAGGACTGTGCATGTGATGGGCAGATGGAATGGAAACAGTGGAGGGGGGACTGTGTATGTGTTTGGCAGATGGAATGGGTGTGGAGAGGGATTGTGTATGTGACGTGCAGATGGAATGGGTGTTGAGAACAGTGTATGTGATGGGCAGATGGAATTGGTGTGGAGGTGTGACTGTGTATGTGATGGGCAGATGGAATGGGTGTTGAGGACTGTGTATGTGATGCGCAGATTGAATCGGAACAATGGAGGTGGGACTGTGTATGTGATGGGTAGATGGAATGGGTGTGGAGTGGGGACAGTGTATGTGATGGGCAGATGGAATGGGTTGGAGGGGGGACAGTTTATGTGATGGGCGGATGGAATGGGTGTGAGGTGGGGACTGTGTATGTGATGGGCAGATGGAATGGGAAAAGTGGCGGAGGGATACTATGTAATGGGCAGATGCAACGGGTGTGGAGGGGGACAGTGTATGTGATGGGCAGATGGAATGGGTGTAAAAGGGGGACTGTGTATGTTAAGGACAGATGGAATGGGAATAGTGTAGGGAGGACAGTACATGTGATTTGCAGATGGAATGGGAACATTGTAGGGAGGACAGTACATGTGATGGAAGATGGAATTGGTGTGGAGGAAGGACTGTGTATGTGACGGGCAGATGGAATGGGTGTGGAGGAAGGACTGTGTTTGTGATGGGCAGATGGAATGGAAACAGTGGAGGGGCGACTGTGTATGTGTTTGGCAGATGGAATGGGTGTGGAGAGGGATTGTGTATGTGACGGGCAGATGGAATGGTGTTGAGGACAGTGTATGTGATGGGCAGATGGAATTGGTGTGGAGGTGTGACTGTGTATGTGATGGGCAGATGGAATGGGAACAGTGGAGGTAGGACAGTGTATGTGATGGACAGATGGAATGCGAACAGTGGAGGTAGGACAGTGTATGTGATGGACAGATGCACTGGGTGTGGAGGGAGGAATGTGTATGTGATGGGAGATGGAATGGGTGTGGTGGGAGGACTGTGTATGTAACAGGTAGATGGAACTGGTGTGGAGGGGTGACTGTGTATGTGATGTGAGATGGAATGGGTGTGGTGGGAGGACTGTGTATGTGACAGGCAGATGGAACTGGTGTGGAGTGGTGACTGTGTATGTGACGGGCAGATGGAATGGGTGTGGAGGACAGTGTATGTGATCGGCAGGTGGAATGGGTGTGGAGGGGGGACTTTGTATGTGATGGGCAGATGGAATGGGAATAGTGTAGGGAGAACAGTATATGTGATTTGCAGATGGAAAGGGAACATTGTAGGGAGGACAGTACATGTGATGGGAGATGAAATTGGTGTGGAGGGAGGACTGTATGTGATGGGCAGATGGAACTGGTGTGGAGGGGGACTGTATGTGACGGGCAGATGGAATGGGTGTGGAGGAGTGTGTATGTGATGGGAAGATGGAATGTAAACAGTGCAGGGGGGACTGTGTATCTGATGGGCAGATGGAATGGGTGTGGAGAGGGATTGTGTATGTGACGGGCAGATGGAATGGGTGTTGAGGACAGTGTATGTGATGCGCAGATGGAATGGGTGTGGAGGGGGGACAGTGTATGTGATGGGCAGATGGAATGGGTGTGGAGGGGGACAGTGTATGTGATGGGCAGATGGAATGGGTGTGGAGGGGGGACAGTGTATGTGATGGGCAAATAGAATGGGTGTGGAGGGGGGACTGTATGTGATAGGCAGATCGAATGGGAATAGTGGAGGGGGAGTGTCTACATGATGGGCAGATGGAATGGGAACAGTCGAGAGAGGGGAGTGTATGTGATGGGCAGATGGAATGGGAACAGTGGAGAGAGGACTGTGTACGTGAAGGACAGATGGAATGGGTGTGGAGGCAGGACAGTGTATGTGATGAGCAGATGAAATGGGAACAGTAGAGGGGGGACTGTGTATGTGATCGGCAGATGGAATGGAAGTGGATGGAGGACAGTGTATGTGATGGGCCGGTGGAATTGGTGTGGAGGGGTGACTGTATGTGACAGGCAGATGGAACTGGTGTGGAGGGAGGACTGTGTATGTGATGGGCAGATTGAATTGGAACAGTGGAGGTGGGACTGTGTGCGTGATGGGCAGATGGACTGTGAACAGTGGAGGGAGGACAGTATATGTGATGGGCAAATGGAATGGAAGTGGATGGAGGACTGGATGTGACAGGCAGATGAAATTGGTGTGCAGGTGGGACAGTGTATGTGACGGGCAGATGGAATGGGTGTTGAGGACAGTGTATGTGACTGGCAGATGGAATGGGTGTTGAGGACAGTGTATGTGATGGGCAGATGGAATTGTTGAGGAGGTGTGACTGCGTATGTGATGGGCAGATGGAATGGGAACAGTGGAAGTAGGACAGTGTAGGTGATGCGCAGATGGAACGGGTGTGGAGGGGGGACAGTGCATGTGATGGGCAGATGGAATGGGTGTGGAGGGGGGACAGTGTATGTGATGGGCAAATAGAATGGGTATGGAGGGGGGACTGTGTGTGATAGGCAGATGGAATGGGAACAGTGGAGAGGGGACTGTGTACTTGAAGGACAGATGGAATGGGTGTGGAGACAGGACAGTGTATGTGATGGGCAGATGAAATGGGAACAGTAGAGGGGGGACTGTGTATGTGATCGGCAGATGGAATGGAAGTGGATGGAGGACTGTGTATGTGATGGGCAGATTGAATCGGAACAGTGGAGGTGGGACTGTGTATGTGATGGGCACATGGATTGCGAACAGTGGAGGGAGGATAGTGTATGTCATGGGCAAATGGAATGGGTGTGGAGGGGGGACAGTGTATGTGATGGGCAGATGGAATGGGAAGAGTGGAGGGGGGAATGTGTATGTAATGGGCAGATGGAATGGGTGTGGAGTGAGGACTGTGTATGTGACAGGCAGATGGAATGGGTGTGGAGGGGGGGCTGTGCATGTGACAGGCAAATGGAATGGGTGTGCGGGGGGGGCTGTGTATGTGATGGGCAAATGGAATGGGTGTGGAGGGGGTACTTTGTATGTGATGGGCAGATGGAATGGGAATAGTGGAGGGGGAGTGTATACATGATGGGCAGATGGAATGGGAACAGTGGAGCGGGGACTGTGTATGTGATGGGCAGGTGGAATGGGAACAGTGGAGGGAGGACAGTGTACGTGATGGGCAGATGGAATGGGTGTGGAGGTGTGACTGTATGTGATAGGAGATGGAATTGGAACAGTGGAGGTAGGACAGTGTATGTGATGGACAGATGGAATGCGAACAGTGGAGGGCGAACAGTGTATGTGATGGACAGATGCACTGGGTGTGGAGGGGTGACTGTGTATGTGATGTGAGATGGAATGGGTGTGGTGGGAGGACTCTGTATGTGACAGGCAGATGGAACTGGTGTGGAGGGGTGACTGTGTATGTGACGGGCAGATGGAATGGGTGTGGAGGGGTGACTGTGTATGTGACGGGCAGATGGAATGGGTGTGGAGGGGTGACTGTGTATGTGACGGGCAGATGGAATGGGTGTGGAGGGGGGACTTTGAATGTGATGGGCTGATGAAATTGGTGTGGAGGTGTGATTGTGCATGTGATGGGCAGATGGAATGGGTGTGGAGTGGAGACTGTATGTTAAGGGCTTATGGAATGGAAATAGTGTAGGGAGGACAGTATATGTGATTTGCAGATGGAATGGGAACATTGTAGGGAGGACAGTACATGTGATGGGCAGATGGAATGGGAACAGTGGAGGTGGGACTGTATGTGATGGGCAGAGGGATTGCGAACAGTGGAGGGAGGATAGTGTATGTGATTGGCAAATGGAATGGGTGTGGAGGGGGGACAGTGTATGTGATGGGCAGATGGAATGGGAAGAGTGGAGGGGGGAATGTGTATGTAATGGGCAGATGGAATGGGTGTGGAGTGAGGACTGTGTATGTGACGGACAGATCGAATGGGTGTGGAGGGGGGGCTGTGCATGTGATGGGAAAATGGAATGGGTGTGCGGGGGGGCTGTGTATGTGATGGGCAGATGGAATGGGTGTGGAGGTGTGACTGTGTATGTGATGGGAGATGGAATGGGAACAGTGGAGGTAGGACAGTGTATGTGATGGACAGATGCACTGGGTGTGGAGGGAGGAATGTGTATGTGATGGGAGATGGAATGGGTGTGGTGGGAGGACTGTGTATGTGACAGGCAGATGAAACTAGTGTTGAGGGGTGACGGTGTATGTGACGGGCAGATGGAACTGGTGTGGAGGGGTGACTGTGTATGTGATGGGCAGAGGGAATGGGAATAGTGGAGCGGGGAGTGTATACAAGATGGGCAGATGGAATGGGAACAGTAGAGGGAGGGGAGTGTATGTAATGGGCAGATGGAATGGCTGTGGAGGGAGAACTGTGTATGTGATGGGCAGATGGAATGGGAACAGTGGAGAGAGGACTGTGAACGTGAAGGACAGATGGAATGGGTGTGGAGACAGGACAGTGTATGTGATGGGCAGATGAAATGGGAACAGTAGAGGGGGAACTGTGTATGTGATCGGCAGATGGAATTGAAGTGGAGGGATGACTGTGTATGTGATGGGCCGATGGAACTGGTGTGGAGGGAGGACTGTGTATGTGATGCGCAGATTGAATCGGAACAGTGGAGGGGTGACAGTTTATGTGATGGGCGGATGGAATGGGTGTGGAGGGGGGACAGTTTATGTGATGGGCGGATGGAATGGGTGTGGAGGGGGGACAGTTTATGTGATGGGCGGATGGAATGGGTGTGAGGTGGGGACTGTGTATGTGATGGGCAGATGGAACGGGTATGGAGGGGGGACAGGGTATGTGATGGGCAGATGGAATGGGTGTAAAAGGGGGACTGTGTATGTTAAGGACAGATGGAATGGGAATAGTGTAGGGAGGACAGTACATGTGATTTGCAGATGGAATGGGAACATTGTAGGGAGGACAGTACATGTGATGGGAGATGGAATTGGTGTGGAGGAAGGACTGTGTATGTGATGGGCAATGGAATGGGTGTGGAGGACTGCGCATGTGATGGGCAGATGGAATGGAAATAGTGGAGGTGGGACTGTGTATGTGTTTGGCAGATGGAATGGGTGTGGAGAGGGATTGTGTCTGTAAAGGGCAGATGGAATGGGTGTTGAGGACTGTGTATGTGATGCGCAGATTGAATCGGAACAGTGGAGGTGGGACTGTGTATGTGATGGGTAGATGGAATGGGTGTGGAGGGGGGACAGTTTATGTGATGGGCGGATGGAATGGGTGTGAGGTGGGGACTGTGTATGTGATGGGCAGATGGAATGGGAAAAGTGGCGGAGGGATACTATGTAATGGGCAGATGAAACGGGTGTGGAGTGGGACAGTGTATGTGATGGGCAGATGGAATGGGTGTAAAAGGGGGACTGTGTATGTTAAGGACAGGTGGAATGGGAATAGTGTAGGGAGGACAGTACATGTGATTTGCAGATGGAATGGGAACATTGTAGGGAGGACAGTACATGTGATGGGAGATGGAATTAGTGTAGAGGAAGGACTGTGTATGTGATGGGCCGATGGAACTGGTGTGGAGGGGGACTGTGTATGTGATGGGCAGATGGAATGGGTGTGAAGGATTGTGCATGTGATGGGCAGATGGAATGGAAACAGTGGAGGGGGGACTGTGTATGTGTTTGGCAGATGGAATGGGTGTGGAGAGGGATTGTGTATGGACGGGCAGATGGAATGGGTGTTGAGGACAGTGCATGTGATGGGCAGATGGAATTGGTGTGGAGGTGTGACTGTGTATGTGATGGGCAGATGGACTGGGAATATTGGAGCGGGGAGTGTATACATGATGGGCAGATGGAATGGGAACAGTAGAGGGAGGGGAGTGTATGTAATGGGCAGATGGAATGGCTGTGGAGGGAGAACTGTGTATGTGATGGGCAGATGGAATGGGAACAGTGGAGAGAGGACTGTGTACGTGAAGGACAGATGGAATGGGTCTGGAGACAGGACAGTGTATGTGATGGGCAGATGAAATGGGAACAGTAGACGGGGGACTGTGTATGTGATCGGCAGATGGAATTGAAGTGGAGGGATGACTGTGTATGTGATGGGCCGATGGAACTGGTGTGGAGGGAGGACTGTGTATGTGACAGGCAGATGGAACTGGTGTGGAGGGGGGACTGTGTATGTGACAGGCAGATGGAACTGGTGTGGCGGGAGGACTGTGTATGTGATGCGCAGATTGAATCGGAACAGTGGAGGTGGGACTGTGCATGTGATGGGTAGATGGAATGGGTGTGGAGGGGTGACAGTTTATGTGATGGGCGGATGGAATGGGTGTGGAGGGGGGACAGTTTATGTGATGGGCGGATGGAATGGGTGTGAGGTGGGGACTATGTATGTGATGGGCAGATGGAATGTGCAAAGTGGCGGAGGGATACTATGTAATGGGCAGATGAAACGGGTGTGGAGGGGGGACAGTGTATGTGATGGGCAGATGGAATGGGTGTAAAAAGGGGACTGTGTATGTTAAGGACAGATGGAATGGGAATAGTGTAGGGAGGACAGTACATGTGATTTGCAGATGGAATGGGAACATTGTAGGGAGGACAGTACATGTGATGGGAGATGGAATTGGTGTGGAGGAAGGACTGTGTATGTGACGGGCAGATGGAATGGGTGTGGAGGAAGGACTGTGTATGTGATGGGCAGATGGAATGGAAACAGTGGAGGGGGGACTGTGTATGTGTTTGGCAGATGGAATGGGTGTGGAGAGGGATTGTGTATGTGACGGGCAGATGGAATGGGTGTTGAGGACAATGTATGTGACGGGCAGATGGAATAAGTGTGGAGGTGTGACTGTGTATGTGATGGGCAGATGGAATGGGAACAGTGGAGATAGGACAGTGTATGTGATGGACAGATGGAATGCGAACAGTGGAGGGAGGACAGTGTATGTGATGGTTAGATGCACTGGGTGTGGAGGGAGGAATGTGTATGTGATGGGCCGATGGAACTGGTGTGGAGGGAGGACTGTGTATGTGACAGGCAGATGGAACTGGTGTGGAGGGGGGACTGTGTATGTGACAGGCAGATGGAACTGGTGTGGCGGGAGGACTGTGTATGTGATGCGCAGATTGAATCGGAACAGTGGAGGTGGGACTGTGCATGTGATGGGTAGATGGAATGGGTGTGGAGGGGTGACAGTTTATGTGATGGGCGGATGGAATGGGTGTGGAGGGGGGACAGTTTATGTGATGGGCGGATGGAATGGGTGTGAGGTGGGGACTATGTATGTGATGGGCAGATGGAATGTGCAAAGTGGCGGAGGGATACTATGTAATGGGCAGATGAAACGGGTGTGGAGGGGGGACAGTGTATGTGATGGGCAGATGGAATGGGTGTAAAAAGGGGACTGTGTATGTTAAGGTCAGATGGAATGGGAATAGTGTAGGGAGGACAGTACATGTGATTTGCAGATGGAATGGGAACATTGTAGGGAGGACAGTACATGTGATGGGAGATGGAATTGGTGTGGAGGAAGGACTGTGTATGTGACGGGCAGATGGAATGGGTGTGGAGGAAGGACTGTGTATGTGATGGGCAGATGGAATGGAAACAGTGGAGGGGGGACTGTGTATGTGTTTGGCAGATGGAATGGGTGTGGAGAGGGATTGTGTATGTGACGGGCAGATGGAATGGGTGTTGAGGACAATGTATGTGACGGGCAGATGGAATAAGTGTGGAGGTGTGACTGTGTATGTGATGGGCAGATGGAATGGGAACAGTGGAGATAGGACAGTGTATGTGATGGACAGATGGAATGCGAACAGTGGAGGGAGGACAGTGTATGTGATGGTTAGATGCACTGGGTGTGGAGGGAGGAATGTGTATGTGATGGGAGATGGAATGGGTGTGGTGGGAGGACTGTGTATGTGACAGGTAGATGGAACTGGTGTGGAGGGGTGACTGTGTATGTGATGTGAGATGGAATGGGTGTGGAGGACAGTGTATGTGATGGGCAGGTGGAATAGGTGTGGAGGGGGGACTTTGTATGTGATGGGCAGATGGAATGGGAATAGTGTAGGGAGAACAGTATATGTGATTTGCAGATGGAAAGGGAACATTGTAGGGAGGACAATACATGTGATGGGAAATGAAATTGGTGTGGAGGGAGGACTGTATGTGATGGGCAGATGAAACTGGTGTGGAGGGGGACTGTATGTGACGGGCAGATGGAATGGGTGTGGAGGAGTGTGGATGTGATGGGAAGATGGAATGTAAACAGTGGAGGGGGGACTGTGTATCTGATGAGCAGATGGAATGGAAATAGTGGAGGGGGGACTGTGTATGTGTTTGGCAGATGGAATGGGTGTGGAGAAGGACTGTGTATGTGATGGGCAGATGGAATGGGTGTTGAGGACTGTGTATGTGATGCGCAGATTGATTCGGAACAATGGAGGTGGGACTGTGTATGTGATGGGTAGATGGAATGGGTGTGGAGGGGGGACAGTTTATGTGATGGGCGTATGGAATGGGTGTAAAAGGGGGACTGTGTATGTTAAGGAAGATGGAATGGGAATAGTGTAGGGAGGACAGGACATGTGATTTGCAGATGGAATGGGAACATTGTCGGGAGGACAGTACATGTGATGGGAGATGGAACTAGTGTGGAGGAAGGACTGTGTATGTGATGGGCCGATGGAACTGGTGTGGAGGGGGACTGTGCATCTGATGAGCAGATGGAATGGGTGTGGAGGACTGTGCATGTGATGGGCAGATGGAATGGAAACAGTGGAGGGGGGACTGTGTATGTGTTTGGCAGATGGAATGGGTGTGGAGAGGGATTGTGTATGTGATGGGCAGATGGAATGGGTGTTGAGGACAGTGTATGTGATGGGCAGATGGAATTGGTGTGGAGGTGTGACTGTGTATGTGATGGGCAGATGGAATGGGAATAGTGGAGCGGGGTGTGTATACATGATGGGCAGATGGAATGGGAACAGTAGAGGGAGAGGAGTGTATGTAATGGGCAGATGGAATGGCTGTGGAGGGAGAACTGTGTATGTGATGGGCAGATGGATTGGGAACAGTGGAGAGAGGACTGTGTACGTTAAGGACAGATGGAACGGGTGTGGAGACAGGACAGTGTATGTGATGGGCAGATGAAATGGGAACAGTAGAGGGCGGACTGTGTATGTGATCGGCAGATGGAATTGAAGTGGAGGGCTGACTGTGTATGTGATGGGCCGATGGAACTGGTGTGGAGGGAGGACTGTGTATGTGACAGGCAGATGGAACTGGTGTGGAGGGGGGACTGTGTATGTGACAGGCAGATGGAACTGGTGTGGCGGGTGGACTGTGTATGTGATGCGCAGATTGAATCGGAACAGTGGAGGTGGGACTGTGTATGTGATGGGTAGATGGAATGGGTGTGGAGGGGAGACAGTTTATGTGATGGGCGGATGGAATGGGTGTGGTGGGGTGACAGTTTATGTGATGGGCGGATGGAATGGGTGTGGATGGGGGACAGTTTATGTGATGGGCGGATGGAATGGGTGTGAGGTGGGGACTGTGTATGTGATGGGCAGATGGAACGGGTGTGGAGGGGGGACAGGGTATGTGATGGGCAGATGGAATGGGTGTAAAAGGGGGACTGTGTATGTTAAGGACAGATGGAATGGGAATAGTGTAGGGAGGACAGTACATGTGATTTGCAGATGGAATGGGAACATTGTAGGGAGGACAGTACATGTGATGGGAGATGGAATTGGTGTGGAGGAAGGACTGTGTATGTGATGGGCAGATGGAATGGGTGTGGAGGACTGCGCATGTGATGCGTAGATTGTATCGGAACAGTGGAGAGGGATTGTGTATGTGACGGGCAGATGGAATGGGTGTTGAGGACAGTGTATGTGATGGGCAGATGGAATTGGTGTGGAGGTGTGACTGTGTATGTGATGGGCAGATGGAATGGGAATAGTGGAGCGGGGAGTGTATACATGATGGGCAGATGGAAAGGGAACAGTAGAGGGAGGGGAGTGTATGTAATGGGCAGATGGAATGGCTGTGGAGGGAGAACTGTGTATGTGATGGGCAGATGGATTGGGAACAGTGGAGAGAGGACTGTGTACGTGAAGGACAGATGGAATGGGTGTGGATACAGGACAGTGTATGTGATGGGCAGATGAAATGGGAACAGTAGAGGGGGGACTGTGTATGTGATCGGCAGATGGAATTGAAGTGGAGGGATGACTGTGTATGTGATGGGCCGATGGAAATGGTGTGGAGGGAGGACTGTGTATGTGACAGGCAGATGGAACTGGTGTGGCGGGAGGACTGTGTATGTGATGCGCAGATTGAATGGAAATAGTGGAGGGGGGACTGTGTATGTGTTTGGCAGGTGGAATGGGTATGGAGAGGGATTGTGTATGTGATGGGCAGATGGAATGGGTGTTGAGGACTGTGTATGTGATGCGCAGATTGAATCGGAACAGTGGAGGTTGGACTGTGTATGTGATGGGTAGATGGAATGGGTGTGGAGTGGGGACAGTGTATGTGATGGGCAGATGGAATGCGTGTGGAGGGGGGACAGTTTATGTGATGGGCGGATGGAACGGGTGTGAGGTGGGGACTGTGTATGTGATGGGCAGTTGGAATGGGAAAAGTGGCGGAGGGATACTATGTAATGGGCAGATGAAACGGGTGTGGAGGGGGGACAGTGTATGTGATGGGCAGATGGAATGGGTGTAAAAGGGGGACTGTGTATGTTAAGGACAGATGGAATGGGAATAGTGTAGGGAGGACAGGACATGTGATTTGCAGATGGAATGGGAACATTGTCGGGAGGACAGTACATGTGATGCGAGATGGAATTAGTGTGGAGGAAGGACTGTGTATGTGATGGGCCGATGGAACTGGTGTGGAGGGGGACTGTGTATGTGATGGGCAGATGGAATGGGTGTGGAGGACTGTGCATGTGATGGGCAGATGGAATGGAAACAGTGGAGGGGGGACTGTGTATGTGTTTGGCAGATGGAATGGGTGTGGAGAGGGATTGTGTATGTGACGGGCAGATGGAATGGGTGTTGAGGACAGTGTATGTGATGGGCAGATGGAATTGGTGTGGAGGTGTGACTGTGTATGTGATGGGCAGATGGATTGGGAACAGTGGAGAGAGGACTGTGTACGTGAAGGACAGATGGAACGGTTGTGGAGACAGGACAGTGTATGTGATGGGCAGATGAAATGGGAACAGTAGAGGGGGGACTGTGTATGTGATCGGCAGATAGAATTGAAGTGGAGGGATGACTGTGTATGTGATGGGCCGATGGAACTGGTGTGGAGGGAGGACTGTGTATGTGACAGGCATATGGAACTGGTGTGGAGGGGGGACTGTGTATGTGACAGGCAGATGGAACTGGTGTGGCGGGAGGACTGTGTATGTGATGCGCAGATTGAATCGGATAGTGGAGGTGGGACTGTGTATGTGATGGGTAGATGGAATGGGTGTGGAGGGGTGACAGTTTATGTGATGGGCAGATGGAATGGGTGTGGAGGGGGGACAGTTTATGTGATGGGCAGATGGAATGGGTGTGAGGTGGGGACTGTGTATGTGATGGGCAGATGGAACGGGTGTGGTGGGGGGACAGGGTATGTGATGGGCAGATGGAATGGGTGTAAAAGGGGGACTGTGTATGTTAAGGACAGATGGAATGGGAATAGTGTAGGGAGGACAGTACATGTGATTTGCAGATGGAATGGGAACATTGTAGGGAGGACAGTACATGTGATGGGAGATGGAATTGGTGTGGAGGAAGGACTGTGTATGTGATGGGCAGATGGAATGGGTGTGGAGGACTGCGCATGTGATGGGCAGATGGAATGGAAATAGTGGAGGGGGACTGTGTATGTGTTTGGCAGATGGAATGGGTGTGGAGAGGGATTGTGTATGTGATGGGCAGATGGAATGGGTGTTGAGGACTGTGTATGTGATGCGCAGATTGAATCGGAACAGTGGAGGTGGGACTGTGTATGTGATGGGTAGATGGAATGGGTGTGGAGGGGGGACAGTTTATGTGATGGGCGGATGGAATGGGTGTGAGGTGGGGACTGTGTATGTGATGGGCAGATGGAATGGGAAAAGTGGCGGAGGGATACTATGTAATGGGCAGATGAAACGGGTGTGGAGGGAGGACAGTGTATGTGATGGGCAGATGGAATGGGTGTAAAAGGGGGACTGTGTATGTTAAGGACAGATGGAAAGGGAATAGTGTAGGGAGGACAGTACATGTGATTTTCAGATGGAATGGGAACATTGTAGGGAGGACAGTACATGTGATGGGAGATGGAATTAGTGTGGAGGAAGGACTGTGTATGTGATGGGCCGATGGAACTGGTGTGGAGGGGGACTGTGTATGTGATGGGAATATGGAATGGGTGTGGAGGATTGTGCATGTGATGGGCAGATGGAATGGAAACAGTGGAGGGGGGACTGTGTATGTGTTTGGCAGATGGAATGGGTGTGGAGAGGGATTGTGTAGGTGACGGGCAGATGGAATGGGTGTTGAGGACAGTGCATGTGATGGGCAGATGGAATTGGTGTGGAGGTGTGACTGTGTATGTGATGGACAGATGGAATGGGAATAGTGGAGCGGGGAGTGTATACATGATGGGCAGATGGAATGGGAACAGTAGAGGGAGGGGAGTGTATGTAATGGGCAGATGCAATGGCTGTGGAGGGAGAACTGTGGATGTGATGGGCAGATGGAATGGGAAAAGTGGAGAGAGGACTGTGTACGAGAAGGACAGATGGAATGGGTGTGGAGACAGGACAGTGTATGTGATGGGCAGATGAAATGGGAACAGTCGACGGGGGACTGTGTATGTGATCGGCAGATGGAATTGAAGTGGAGGGATGACTGTGTATGTGATGGGCCGATGGAACTGGTGTGGAGGGAGGACTGTGTATGTGACAGGCAGATGGAACTGGTGTGGAGGGGGGACTGTGTATGTGACAGGCAGATGGAACT
The DNA here is from genome assembly GCF_963921235.1 of Mobula hypostoma. NCBI lineage: Eukaryota > Metazoa > Chordata > Chondrichthyes > Myliobatiformes > Myliobatidae > Mobula > Mobula hypostoma. The sequence goes on from NC_086101.1 coordinate 93,376,115, forward strand.
GGTGTGGCGGGAGGACTGTGTACGTGATGCACAGATTGAATCGCAACAGTGGAGGTGGGACTGTGTATGTGATGGGTAGATGGAATGGGTGTTGTGGGGTGACAGTTTATGTGATGGGCGGATGGAATGGGTGTGGAGGGGGGACAGTTTATGTGATGGGCGGATGAAATGGGTGTGAGGTGGGGACTGTGTATGTGATGGGCAGATGGAATGTGAAAAGTGGCGGAGGGATACTATGTAATGGGCAGATGAAACGGGTATGGAGGGGGGACAGTGTATGTGATGGGCAGATGGAATGGGTGTAAAAGGGGGACTGTGTATGTTAAGGACAGATGGAATGGGAATAGTGTAGGGAGGACAGTACATGTGATTTGCAGATGGAATGGGAACATTGTTCGGAGGACAGTACATGTGATGGGAGATGGAATTGGTGTGGAGGGAGGACTGTGTATGTGACAGGCAGATGGAACTGGTGTGGAGGGGGGACTGTGTATGTGACAGGCAGATGGAACTGGTGTGGCGGGAGGACTGTATATGTGATGCACAGATTGAATCGGAACAGTGGAGATGGGACTGTGTATGTAATGGGTAGATGGAACGGGTGTGGAGGGGGGACAGGGTATGTGATGGGCAGATGGAATGGGTGTAAAAGCGGGACTGTGTATGTTAAGGGCAGATGGAATGGGAATAGTGTAGGGAGGACAGTACATGTGATTTCCAGATGGAATGGGAACATTGTAGGGCGGACAGTACATGTGATGGGAGATGGAATTGGTGTGGAGGAAGGACTGTGTATGTGATGGGCAATGGAATGGGTGTGGAGGACTGCGCATGTGATGGGCAGATGGAATGGAAATAGTGGAGGGGGCCTGTGTATGTGTTTGGCAGATGGAATGGGTGTGGAGATGGATTGTGTATGTGATGGGCAGATGGAATGGGTGTTGAGGACTGTGTATGTGCTGCGCAGATTGAATCGGAACAGTGGAGGTGGGACTGTGTATGTGATGGGTAGATGGAATGGGTGTGGAGTGGGGACAGTGTATGTGATGGGCAGATGGAATGGGTGTGGAGGGGGGACAGTTTATGTGATGGGCGGATGGAACGGGTGTGTGGTGGGGACCGTGTATGTGATGGGCAGTTGGAATGGGAAAAGTGGCGGAGGGACACTATGTAATGGGCAGATGAAACGGGTGTGGAGGGGGGACAGTGTATGTGATGGGCAGATGGAATGGGTGTAAAAGGGGGACTGTGTATGTTAAGGAAGATGGAATGGGAATAGTGTAGGGAGGACAGGACACGTGATTTGCAGATGGAATGGGAACATTGTCGGGAGGACAGTACATGTGATGGGAGATGGAATTAGTGTGGAGGAAGGACTGTGTATGTGATGGGCCGATGGAACTGGTGTGGCAGGAGGACTGAGTATGTGATGCGCAGATTGAATCGGAACAGTCGAGGTGGGACTGTGTATGTGATGGGTAGATGGAATGGGTGTGGAGGGGTGACAGTTTATGTGATGGGCGGATGGAATGGGTGTGGAGGGGGGACAGTTTATGTGATGGGCGGATGGAATGGGTGTGGAGAGGGATTGTGTATGTGACGGGCAGATGCAATGGGTGTTGAGGACAATGCATGTGATGGGCAGATGGAATTGGTGTGGAGGTGTGACTGTGTATGTGATGGGCAGATGGAATGGGAATAGTGGAGCGGGGAGTGTATACATGATGGGCAGATGGAATGGGAAAGGTAGAGGGAGGGGAGTGTATGTAATGGGCAGATGGAATGGCTGTGGAGGGAGTACTGTGTATGTGATGGGCAGATGGAATGGGAACAGTGGAGAGAGGACTGTGTACGTGAAGGACAGATGGAATGGGTGTGGAGACAGGACAGTGTATGTGATGGGCAGATGTAATGGGAACTGTAGACGGGGGACTGTGTATGTGATCGGCAGATGGAATTGAAGTGGAGGGATGACTGTGTATGTAATGGGCCGATGGAACTGGTGTGGAGGGAGGACTGTGTATGTGACAGGCAGATGGAACTGGTGTGGAGGGGGGACTGTGTATGTGACAGGCAGATGGAACTGGTGTGGCGGGAGGACTGTGTATGTGATGCGCAGATTGAATCGGAACAGTGGAGGTGGGACTGTGTATGTGATGGGTAGATGGAATGGGTGTGGTGGGGTGACAGTTTATGTGATGGGCGGATGGAATGGGTGTAAAAGGGGGACTGTGTATGTTAAGGACAGATGGAATGGGAATGCTGTAGGGAGGACAGTACATGTGATTTGCAGATGGAATGGGAACATTGTAGGGAGGACAGTCATGTGATGGGAGTTGAAATTGGTGTGGAGGGAGGACTGTATGTGATGGGCAGATGGAATGGGTGTGGAGGACTGCGCATGTGATGGGCAGATGGAATGGAAATAGTGGAGGGGGGACTGTGTATGTGTTTGGCAGATGGAATGGGTGTGGAGAGGGATTGTGTATATGATGGGCAGATGGAATAGGTGTTGAGGACTGTGTATGTGATGCGCAGATTGAATCGGAACAGTGGAGGTGGGACTGTGTATGTGATGGGTAGATGGAATGGGTGTGGAGGGGGGACAGTTTATGTGATGGGCGGATGGAATGGGTGTGAGGTGGGGACTGTGTATGTGATGGGCAGATGGAATGGGAAAAGTGGCAGAGGGATACGATGTAATGGGCAGATGAAACGGGTGTGGAGGGGGGACAGTGTATGTGATGGGCAGATGGAATGGGTGCAAAAGGTGGACTGTGTATGTTAAGGACAGATGGAATGGGAATAGTGTAGGGAGGACAGTGCATGTGATTTGCAGATGGAATGGGAACATTGTAGGGAGGACAGTACATGTGATGGGAGATGGAATTGGTGTGGAGGAAGGACTGTGTATGTGACGGGCAGATGGAATGGGTGTGGAGGAAGGACTGTGTATGTGATGGGCAGATGGAATGGAACCAGTGGAGGGGGGACTGTGTATGTGTTTGGCAGATGGAATGGGTGTGGAGAGGGATTGTGTATGTGATGGGCAGATGGAATGGGTGTTGAGGACAGTGTATGTGACGGGCAGATGGAATTGGTGTGGAAGTGTGACTGTGTATGTGATGGGCAGATGGAATGGGAACAGTGGAGGGAGGACAGTGTATGTGATGGTTAGATGCACTGGGTGTGCAGGGAGGAATGTGTATGTGATGGGAGATGGAATGGGTGTGGTGGGAGGACTGTGTATGGAACAGGTAGATGGAACTGGTGTGGAGGGGTGACTGTGTATGTGATGTGAGATGGAATGGGTGTGGTGGGAGGACTGTGTATGTGACAGGCAGATGGAACTGGTGTGGAGGGGTGACTGTGTATGTGACGGGCAGATGGAATGGGTGTGGAGGACAGTGTATGTGATGGGCAGGTGGAATGGGTGTGGAGGGGGGACTTTGTATGTGATGGGCAGATGGAATGGGAATAGTGTAGGGAGAACAGTATATGTGATTTGCAGATGGAAAGGGAACATTGTAGGGAGGACAGTACATGTGATGGGAAATGAAATTGGTGTGGAGGAAGGACTGTGTATGTGATGGGCAGATGGAATGGGTGTGGAGGACTGCGCATGTGATGGGCAGATGGAATGGAAATAGTGGAGGGGGACTGTGTATGTGTTTGGCAGATGGAATGGGTGTGGAGAGGGATTGTGCATGTGATGGGCAGATGGAATGGGTGTTGAGGACTGTGTATGTGATGCGCAGATTGAATCGGAACAGTGGAGGTGGGACTGTGTATGTGATGGGTAGATGGAATGGGTGTGGAGGGGGGACAGTTTATGTGATGGGCGGATGGAATGGGTGTGAGGTGGGGACTGTGTATGTGATGGGCAGATGGAATGGGAAAAGTGGCGGAGGGATACTATGTAATGGGCAGATGAAACGGGTGTGGAGGGGGGACAGTGTATGTGATGGGCAGATGGAATGGGTGTAAAAGGGGGACTGTGTATGTTAAGGACAGATGGAATGGGAATAGTGTAGGGAGGACAGTACATGTGATATGCAGATGGAATGGGAACATTGTAGGGAGGACAGTACATGTGATGGGAGATGGAATTGGTGTGGAGGAAGGACTGTGTATGTGACGGGCAGATGGAATGGGTGTGGAGGAAGGACTGTGTATGTGATGGGCAGATGGAATGGAAACAGTGGAGGGGGGACTGTGTATGTGTTTGGCAGATGGAATGGGTGTGGAGAGAGATTGTGAATGTGACGGGCAGATGGAATGGGTGTTGAGGACAGTGTATGTGATGGGATGATGGAATTGGTGTGGAGGTGTAACTGTGTATGTGATGGGCAGATGGAATGGGAACAGTGGAGTTAGGACAGTGTATGTGATGGACAGATGGAATGCGAACAGTGGGGGAGGACAGTATATGTGATGGTTAGATGCACTGGGTGTGGAGGGATGAATGTGTATGTGATGGGAGATGGAATGGGTGTGGTGGGAGGACTGTGTATGTGACAGGCAGATGGAACTGGTGTGGAGTGGTGACTGTGTATGTGACGGGCAGATGGAATGGGTGTGGAGGACAGTGTATGTGATGGGCAGGTGGAATGGGTGTGGAGGGGGGACTTTGTATGTGATGGGCAGATGGAATGGGAATAGTGTAGGGAGAACAGTATATGTGATTTGCAGATGGAAAGGGAACATTGTAGGGAGGACAGTACATGTGATGGGAGATGAAATTGGTGTGGAGGGAGGACTGTATGTGATGGGCAGATGGAACTGGTGTGGAGGGGGACTGTATGTGACGGGCAGATGGAATGGGTGTGGAGGAGTGTGTATGTGATGGGAAGATGGAATGTAAACAGTGCAGGGGGGACTGTGTATCTGATGGGCAGATGGAATGGGAACAGTGGAGGGGGGACTGTATGTGTTTGGCAGATGGAATGGGTGTGGAGAGGGATTGTGTATGTGACGGGCAGATGGAATAGGTGTGGAGGGGGGACAGTGTATGTGATGGGCAAATAGAATGGGTGTGGAGGGGAGACTGTATGTGATAGGCAGATCGAATGGGAATAGTGGAGGGGGAGTGTCTACATGATGGGCAGATGGAATGGGAACAGTAGAGAGAGGGGAGTGTATGTGATGGGCAGATTTAATGGGAACAGTGGAGAGAGGACTGTGTACGTGAAGGACAGAAGGAATGGGTGTGGAGACAGGACAGTGTATGTGATGAGCAGATGAAATGGGAACAGTAGAGGGGGGACTGTGCATGTGATCGGCAGATGGAATGGAAGTGGATGGAGGACTGTGTATGTGATGGGCCGGTGGAATTGGTGTGGAGGGGTGACTGTGTATGTGACAGGCAGATGGAACTGGTGTGGAGGGAGGACTGTGTATGTGATGGGCAGATTGAATTGGAACAGTGGAGGTGGGACTGTGTACGTGATGGGCAGATGGACTGCGAACAGTGGAGGGAGGACAGTGTATGTGATGGGCAAATGGAATGGAAGTGGATGGAGGACTGTATGTGATGGGCCGATGGAATTGGTGTGGAGGGATGACTGTGTATGTGACAGGCCGATGAAATTGGTGTGCAGGTGGGACAGTGTATGTGACGGGCAGATGGAATGGGTGTTGAGGACAGTGTATGTGACTGGCAGATGGAATGGGTGTTGAGGACAGTGTATGTGATGGGCAGATGGAATTGTTGAGGAGGTGTGACTGCGTATGTGATGGGCAGATGGAATGGGAACAGTGGAAGTAGGACAGTGCAGGTGATGCGCAGATGGAACGGGTGTCGAGGGGGGACAGTGTATGTGATGGGCAAATAGAATGGGTATGGAGGGGGGACTGTATGTGATAGGCAGATGGAATGGGAATAGTGGAGAGAGGACTGTGTACTTGAAGGACAGATGGAATGGGTGTGGAGACAGGACAGTGTATGTGATGGGCAGATGAAATGGGAACAGTAGAGGGGGGACTGTGTATGTGATCGGCAGATGGAATGGAAGTGGATGGAGGACTGTGTATGTGATGGGCAGATTGAATCGGAACAGTGGAGGTGGGACTGTGTATGTGATGGGCACATGGATTGCGAACAGTGGAGGGAGGATAGTGTATGTCATGGGCAAATGGAATGGGTGTGGAGGGGGGACAGTGTATGTGATGGGCAGATGGAATGGGAAGAGTGGAGGGGGGAATGTGTATGTAATGGGCAGATGGAATGGGTGTGGAGTGAGGACTGTGTATGTGACAGGCAGATGGAATGGGTGTGGAGGGGGGGCTGTGCATGTGACGGACAAATGGAATGGGTGTGCGGGGGGGCTGTGTATGTGATGGGCAAATGGAATGGGTGTGGAGAGGGTACTTTGTATGTGATGGGCAGATGGAATGGGAATAGTGGAGGGGGAGTGTATACATGATGGGCAGATGGAATGGGAACAGTGGAGTGGGGACTGTGTATGTGATGGGCAGGTGGAATGGGAACAGTGGAGTGGGGACTGTGTATGTGATGGGCAGGTGGAATGGGAACAGTGGAGGGAGGACAGTGTATGTGATGGGCAGATGGAATGCGAACAGTGGAGGGAGGACAGTGTATGTGATGGACAGATGCACTGGGTGTGGAGGGGTGACTGTGTATGTGATGTGAGATGGAATGGGTGTGGTGGGAGGACTCTGTATGTGACAGGCAGATGGAACTGGTGTGGAGGGGTGACTGTGTATGTGACGGGCAGATGAAATGGGTGTGGAGGACAGTGTATGTGATGGGCAGGTGGAATGGGTGTGGAGGGGGGACTTTGAATGTGATGGGCAGATGAAATTGGTGTGGAGGTGTGATTGTGCATGTGATGGGCAGATGGAATGGGTGTGGAGTGGAGACTGTATGTTAAGGGCTTATGGAATGGAAATAGTGTAGGGAGGACAGTATATGTGATTTGCAGATGGAATGTAACATTGTGGGAGGACAGTACATGTGATGGGAGTTGAAATTGGTGTGGAGGGAGGACTGTATGTGATGGGCAGATGGAATGGGTGTGGAGGAGTGTGTATCTGATGGGCAGATGGAATGTAAACAGTGGAGGTAGGATGTGTATGTGATGGACAGATGGAACGGGAACAGTGGAGGTGGGACTGTATGTGATGGGCAAATGGATTGCGAACAGTGGAGGGAGGATAGTGTATGTGATGGGCAAATGGAATGGGTGTGGAGGGGGGACAGTGTATGTGATGGGCAGATGGAATGGGTGTGGAGGTGTGACTGTGTACGTGATGGGAGATGGAATGGGAACAGTGGAGGTAGGACAGTGTATGTGATGGACAGATGCACTGGGTGTGGAGGGAGGACTGTGTATGTGATGGGAGATGGAATGGGTGTGGTGGGAGGACTGTGTATGTGACAGGCAGATGGAACTAGTGTTGAGGGGTGACTGTGTATGTGACGGGCAGATGGAATGGGTGTGGAGGACAGTGTATGTGATGGGCAGGTGGAATGGGTGTGGAGGGGGGACTTTGAATGTGATGGGAAGATGAAATTGGTGTGAGGTGGGGACTGTATGTGATGGGCAGATGGAATGGGAACAGTGGCGGGGGGACACTATGTAATGGGCAGATGAAATGGGTGTGGAGTGTGGACTGTGTATGTGATGGGTAGCTGGAATGGATTTGGAAGGAGGACTGTGTTTGTGATTGGCAGATGGAATGCGAACAGTGGAGCGGGGACTGTGTATCTGATGGGCAGATGAAATGGGTGTGGAGGGAGGACTGTGTAGTTCATGGGAAGATGGAATTGGTGTGGAGGTGTGAATGTGCATGTGATGGGCAAATGGACTGGGAACAGTGGAGGGACGACACTGTATGTGATGGGCATATGGAATGGGTGTGGAGTGGGGACTGTGTATGTTAAGGGCAGATGGAATGGGAACAGTGGAGGGGGACTGTGTTTGTGATGGGCAGATGGAACAGGTGTGGAGCGGGGCAGTGTATGTGATGGGCAGATGGAATGGGTGTGAAAGGGGGACTGTGTATGTTAAGGACAGATGGAATGGGAATAGTGCAGGGAGGACAGATGATTTGCAGATGGAATGGGAACATTGTAGGGAGGACAGTACATGTGATGGGAGATGGAATTGGTGTGGAGGAAGGACTGTGTATGTGACAGGCAGATGGAACTGGTGTGGAGGGGTGACTGTGTATGTGACGGGCAGATGGAATGAGTGTGGAGGACAGTGTATGTGATGGGCAGGTGGAATGGGTGTGGAGGGGGGACTTTGTATGTGATGGGCAGATGGAATGGGAATAGTGTAGGGAGAACAGTATATGTGATTTGCAGATGGAAAGGGAACATTGTAGGGGGGACTGTGTATGTGTTTGGCAGATGGAATGGGTGTGGAGAGGGATTGTGTATGTGACGGGCAGATGGAATGGGTGTTGAGGACAGTGTATGTGATGGGCAGATGGAATGGGAACAGTGGAGGTAGGACAGTGTATGTGATGGACCGATGCACTGGGTGTGGAGGGAGGAATGTGTATGTGATGGGAGATGGAATGGGTGTGGTGGGAGGACTGTGTATGTGACAGGCAGATGGAACTAGTGTTGAGGGGTGACTGTGTATGTGACGGGCAGATGGAATGGGTGTGGAGGACAGTGTATGTGATGGGCAGGTGGAATGGGTGTGGAGGGGGGACTTTGATGTGATGGGAAGATGAAATTGGTGTGGAGGTGTGATTGTGCATGTGATGGGCAAATGGACTGGGAACAGTGGAGGGACGACAGTGTATGTGATGGGCAGATGGAATGGGTGTGGAGTGGAGACTGTGTATGTTAAGGGCAGATGGAATGGGAATAGTGTAGGGAGGACAGTATATGTGATTTGCAGATGGAATGGGAACCTTGCAGGGAGGACAGTACATGCGATGGGAGATGAAATTGGTGTGGAGGGAGGATTGTATGTGATGGGCAGATGGAATGTAAACAGTGGAAGGGGGACTGTGTATCTGATGGGCAGATGGAATGGGAACAGTGGAAGTAGGACAGTGTATGTGATGCGCAGATGGAACGGCTGTGGAGGGAGGACAGTGTATGTGATGGGCTGATGGAATGGGTGTGGAGGGGGGACAGTGTATGTGATGGGCGGATGGAATGGGTGTGAGGTGGGGACTGTATGTGATGGGCAGATGGAATGGGAACAGTGGCGGGGGGACACTATGTAATGGGCAGATGAAATGGGTGTGGAGTGTGGACTGTGTATAGGATGGGTAGATGGAATGGATGTGAAGGAGGACTGTGTTTGTGATTGGCAGATGGAATGCGAACAGTGGAGCGGTGACTGTGTATCTGATGGGCAGATGGAATGGGTGTGGAGGGAGGACTGTGTAGTTGATGGGAAGATGGAATTGGTGTGGAGGTGTGAATGTGCATGTGATGGGCAAATGGACTGGGAACAGTGGAGGGACGAAACTGTATGTGATGGGCATAAGGAATGGGTGTGGAGTGGGGACTGTGTACGTTAAGGGCAGATGGAATGGGAACAGTGGAGGGGGACTGTGTTTGTGATGGGCAGATGGAACGGGTGTGGAGCGGGGGCAGTGTATGTGATGGGCAGATGGAATGGGTGTGAAAGGGGGACTGTGTATGTTAAGGACAGATGGAATGGGAATAGTGCAGGGAGGACAGGTGATTTGCAGATGGAATGGGAACATTGTAGGGAGGACAGTACATGTGATGGGAGATGGAATTGGTGTGGAGGAAGGACTGTGTATGTGACGGGCAGATGGAATGGGTGTGTAGGACTGTGCATGTGATGGGCAGATGGAATGGAAACAGTGGAGGGGGGACTGTGTATGTGTTTGGCAGATGGAATGGGTGTGGAGAGGGATTGTGTATGTGACGGGCAGATGGAATGGGTGTTGAGGACAGTGTATGTGATGGGCAGATGGAATGGGAACAGTGGAGGTAGGACAGTGTATGTGATGGACCGATGCACTGGGTGTGGAGGGAGGAATGTGTATGTGATGGGAGATGGAATGGGTGTGGTGGGAGGACAGTGTATGTGACAGGCAGATGGAACTAGTGTTGAGGGGTGACTGTGTATGTGACGGGCAGATGGAATGGGTGTGGAGGACAGTGTATGTGATGGGCAGGTGGAATGGGTGTGGAGGGGGGACTTTGAATGTGAAGGGAAGATGAAATTGGTGTGGAGGTGTGATTGTGCATGTGATGGGCAAATGGACTGGGAACAGTGGAGGGGGGACTGTGTATCTGATGGACAGATGGAATGGGAACAGTGGAAGTAGGACAGTGTATGTGATGCACAGATGGAACGGCTGTGGAGGGAGGACAGTGTATGTGATGGGCTGATGGAATGGGTGTGGAGGGGGGACAGTGTATGTGATGGGCGGATGGAATGGGTGTGGAAGAAGGACTGTGTATGGGACGGGCAGATGGAATGGGTGTTTAGGACTGTGCATGTGATGGGCAGATGGAATGGAAACAGTGGAGGGGGGACTGTGTATGTGTTTGGCAGATGGAATGGGTGTGGAGAGGGATTGTGTATGTGACGGGCAGATGGAATGGGTGTTGAGGACAGTGTATGTGATGGGCAGATGGAATGGGAACAATGGAGGTAGGACAGTGTATGTGATGGACAGATGCACTGGGTGTGGAGGGAGGAATGTGTATGTGATGGGAGATGGAATGGGTGTGGTGGGAGGACTGTGTATGTGACAGGTAGATGGAACTGGTGTGGAGGGGTGACTGTGTATATGACGGGCAGATGGAGTGGGTGTGGAGGACAGTGTATGTGATGGGCAGGTGGAATGGGTGTGGAGTCGGGACTGTCTATGTTAAGGGCAGATGGAATGGGAATAGTGCAGGGAGGACAGTATATGTGATTTGCAGATGGATGGGAACATTGTAGGGAGGACAGTACATGTGATGGGAGATGAAATTGGTGTGGAGGGAGGACTGTATGTGATGGGCAGATGGAATGCGTGTCGAGGAGTGTGTATCTGATGGGCAGATGGAATGGGAACCGTGGAGGGGGGACTGTATGTGTTTGGCAGATGGAATGGGTGTGGAAAGGGATTGTGTATGTGACGGGCAGATGGAATGGGTGTTGAGGACAGTGTATGTGATGGGCAGATGGAATTGGTGTGGAGGTGTGACTGTGTATGCAATGGGCAGATGGAATGGGAACAGTGGAGGTAGGACAGTGTATATGATGGACAGATGGAATGGGAACAGTGGAGGTGGTACTGTGTATGTGATGGGCAGATGCACTGGGTGTGGAGGGAGGAATGTGTATGTGATGGGAGATGGAATGGGTGTGGTGGGAGGACTGTGTATCTGACAGGCAGATGGAACTAGTGTTGAGGGGTGACTGTGTATGTGACGGGCAGATGGAATGGGTGTGGAGGACAGTGTATGTGATGGGCAGGTGGAATGGGTGTGGAGGGGGGACTTTGATGTGATGGGAAGATGAAATTGGTGTGGAGGTGTGATTGTGCATGTGATGGGCAAATGGACTGGGAACAGTGGAGGGACGACAGTGTATGTCATGGGCAGATGGAATGGGTGTGGAGTGGAGACTGTGTATGTTAAGGGCAGATGGAATGGGAATAGTGTCGGGAGGACAGTATATGTGATTTGCAGATGGAATGGGAACATTGTAGGGAGGACAGTACATGCGATGGGAGATGAAATTGGTGTGGAGGGAGGACTGTATGTGATGGGCAGATGGAATGGGTGTGGAGGAGTGTGTATGTGATGGGCAGATGGAATGTAAACAGTGGAGGGGGGACTGTGTATCTGATGGACAGATAGAATGGGAACAGTGGAAGTAGGACAGTGTATGTGATGCGCAGATGGAACGGCTGTGGAGGGAGGACAGTGTATGTGATGGGCTGATGGAATGGGTGTGGAGGGGGGACAGTGTATGTGATGGGCGGATGGAATGGGTGTGGAGGAAGGACTGTGTATGGGACGGGCAGATGGAATGGGTGTTTAGGACTGTGCATGTGATGGGCAGATGGAATGGAAACAGTGGAGGGGGGACTGTGTATGTGTTTGGCAGATGGAATGGGTGTGGAGAGGGATTGTGTATGTGACGGGCAGATGGAATGGGTGTTGAGGACAGTGTATGTGATGGGCAGATGGAATGGGAACAATGGAGGTAGGACAGTGTATGTGATGGACAGATGCACTGGGTGTGGAGGGAGGAATGTGTATGTGATGGGAGATGGAATGGGTGTGGTGGGAGGACTGTGTATGTGACAGGTAGATGGAACTGGTGTGGAGGGGTGACTGTGTATATGACGGGCAGATGGAGTGGGTGTGGAGGACAGTGTATGTGATGGGCAGGTGGAATGGGTGTGGAGTCGGGACTGTGTATGTTAAGGGCAGATGGAATGGGAATAGTGCAGGGAGGACAGTATATGTGATTTGCAGATGGATGGGAACATTGTAGGGAGGACAGTACATGTGATGGGAGATGAAATTGGTGTGGAGGGAGGACTGCATGTGATGGGCAGATGGAATGCGTGTGGAGGAGTGTGTATCTGATGGGCAGATGGAATGGGAACCGTGGAGGGGGGACTGTATGTGTTTGGCAGATGGAATGGGTGTGGAAAGGGATTGTGTATGTGACGGGCAGATGGAATGGGTGTTGAGGACAGTGTATGTGATGGGCAGATGGAATTGGTGTGGAGGTGTGACTGTGTATGCAATGGGCAGATGGAATGGGAACAGTGGAGGTAGGACAGTGTATATGATGGACAGATGGAATGGGAACAGTGGAAGTGGTACTGTGTATGTGATGGGCAGATGGATTGCGAACAGTGGAGGGAGGATAGTGAATGTGATGGGCAAATGGAATGGGTGTGGAGGGGGGATAGTGTATGTGATGGACAGATGGAATGGGTGTGGAGGAGTGTGTATCTGATGGGCAGATGGAATGGGAACAGTGGAGAGAGGACTGTATGTGTTTGGCAGATGGAATGGGTGTGGAAAGGGATTGTGTATGTGACGGGCAGATGGAATGGGTGTTGAGGACAGTGTATGTGATGGGCAGATGGAATTGTTGTGGAGGTGTGACTGTGTATGTGATGGGCAGATGGAATGGGAACAGTGGAGGTAGGACAGTGTATGTGATGGACAGATGGAATGGGAACAGTGGAGGTGGGACTGTGTATGTGATGGGCAGATGGATTGCGAACAGTGGAGGGAGAATAGTGTATGTGATGGGCAAATGGAATGGGTGTCGAGGGGGGACAGTGTATGTGATGGACAGATGGAATGGGAAGAGTGGAGGGGGGAATGTGTTTGTAATGGGCAGATGGAATGGGTGTGGAGGGGGGGCTGTGCATGTGACGGGCAAATGGAATGGGTGTGGAGGGGGGGCTGTGCATGTGATGGGAGAATGGAATGGGTGTGGAGGGGGAACTTTGTATGTGATGGGCAGATGGAATGGGAATAGTGGAAGGGGAGTGTATACATGATGGGCAGATGGAATGGGAACAGTGGAGCGGGGACTGTGTATGTGATGGGCAGGTGGAATGGGAACAGTGGAGGGAGGACAGTGTATGTGATGGGCAGATGGAATGGGCGTGGAGGTGTGACTGTATGTGATGGGAGATGGAATGGGAACAGTGGAGGTAGGACAGTGTATGTGATGGGCAGATGGAATGGGAACAGTGGAGGTAGGACAGTGTATGTGATGGACAGATGGAATGGGTGTGGAGGGGGGACAGTTTATGTGATGGGCGTATGGAACGGGTGTGAGGTGGGGACTGTGTATGTGATGGGCAGATGGAATGGGTGCAGTGGAGGTAGGACAGTGTATGTGATGGACAGATGCACTGGGTGTGGAGGGAGGAATGTGTATGTGATAGGAGATGGAATGGGTGTGGTGGGAGGACTGTGTATGTGACAGGTAGATGGAACTGGTGTGGAGGGGTGACTGTGTATATGACGGGCAGATGGAATGGGTGTGGAGGACAGTGTATGTGATGGGCAGGTGGAATGGGTGTGGAGTCAGGACTGTGTATGTTAAGGGCAGATGGAATGGGAATAGTGTAGGGAGGACAGTATATGTGATTTGCAGATGGATGGGAACATTGTAGGGAGGACAGTACATGTGATGGGAGATGAAATTGGTGTGGAGGGAGGACTGTATGTGATGGGCAGATGGAATGGGTGTGGAGGAGTGTGTATCTGATGGGCAGATGGAATGGGAAGAGTGGAGGGGGGAATGTGTATGTTATGGGCAAATGGAATGGGTGTGGAGGGGGGACAGTTTATGTGATGGGCGTATGGAACGGGTGTGAGGTGGGGACAGTGTATGTGATGGGCAGTTGGAATGGGAAAAGTGGCGGAGGGATACTATGTAATGAGCAGATGAAATGGGTGTGGAGGGGGGACAGTGTATGTGATGGGCAGATGGAATGGGTGTAAAAGGGGGACTGTGTATGTTAAGGAAGATGGAATGGGAATAGTGTAGGGAGGACAGGACATGTGATTTGCAGATGGAATGGGAACATTGTCGGGAGGACAGTACATGTGATGGGAGATGGAATTAGTGTGGAGGAAGGACTGTGTATGTGATGGGCCGATGGAACTGGTGTGGAGGGGGACTGTGTATGTGATGGGCAGATGGAATGGGTGTGGAGGACTGTGCATGTGATGGGCAGATGGAATGGAAACAGTGGAGGGGGGACTGTGTATGTGTTTGGCAGATGGAATGGGTGTGGAGAGGGATTGTGTATGTGACGGGCAGATGGAATGGGTGTTGAGGACAGTGTATGTGATGGGCAGATGGAAGGGGAACAGTAGATGTAGGACAGTGTATGTGATGGACAGATGCACTGGGTGTGGAGGGAGGACTGTGTATGTGACAGGTAGATGGAACTGGTGTGGAGGGGTGACTGTGTATATGACGGGCAGATGGAATGGGTGTGGAGGACAGTGTATGGGATGGGCAGGTGGAATGGGTGTGGAGTCGGGACTGTGTATGTTAAGGGCAGATGGAATTGGAATAGTGTAGGGAGGACAGTATATGTGAATTGCAGATGGATGGGAACATTGTAGGGAGGACAGTACATGTGATGGGAGATGAAATTGGTGTGCAGGGAGGACTGTATGTGATGGGCAGATGGAATGGGTGTGGAGGAGTGTGTATGTGATGGGCAGATGGAATGTAAACAGTGGAGGGGGGACTGTGTATCTGATGGGCAGATGGAATGGGAACAGTGGAGGGGGACTATGTGTTTGGCAGATGGAATGGTTGTGGAGAGGGATTGTGTATGTGATGGGCAGATGGAATGGGTGTTGAGGACAGTGTATATGATGGGCAGATGGTATTGTTGTGGAGGTGTGACTGCGTATGTGATGGGCAGATGGAATGGAATCAGTGGAACGGGGACTGTGTATGTGAAGGGCAGATGGAATGGGTGTGGCGGGGAACAATGTATATGTTGGGCAGGTGGAATGGGTGGGGGGGGGACAGTGTATGTGAATGGCAGATGGAAGGGTGTGGAGGGGGGACTGTGTATGTGTTGGACTGATGGAATGGGTGTGGAGGGGGGACTGTGTATGTGTTGGACTGATGGAATGGGTGTGGAGGGAGGACTGTATATGTGATGAGCAGATGGAACTGTTGTGGAGTTGGGACTGTGTACGTGATGCGCAGCTGGAATGGGAACAGTGGAGGGAGGACTGTGTATTTGATGGGCAGATGGAATGGGATCACTGGAGCGGGGACTGTGTATATGATGGGCAGATGGAATGGGTGTGGAGGGGGGACTTTTTATGTGACGGGCCGATAGAATGGGTGTGGAGGGGGGACTGTGTATGTGATGGGCAGATGCAATGGGTGTGGAGGGGGGACTGTGTATGTGATGGGAGATGGAATTGGAACATTGAAGGGAGAACAGTGTATGCGATGGGCAGATGGAATGCGAACAGTGGAGGGAGGACAGTGTATATGATGCACAGATGCACTGGGTGTGGAGGGAGGAATGTGTATGTGATGGGCAGATGGAATCGGTGTGGTGGGAGGACTGTATGTGATGGGCAGATGAAATTGGTGTGGAGGTGTGAATGTGCATGTGATGGGCAAATGGACTGGGAACAGTGGAGGGATGACACTGTATGTGATGGGCATATGGAATGGGTGTGGAGTGGGGACTGTGTATGTTAAGGGCAGATGGAATGGGAACAGTGGAGGGGGACTGTGTTTGTGATGGGCAGATGGAACGGGTGTGGAGGGGGGGCAGTGTATGTGATGGGCAGATGGAATGGGTGTGAAAGGGGGACTGTGTATGTTAAGGACAGATGGAATGGGAATAGTGCAGGGAGGACAGGTGATTGCAGATGGAATAGGAACATTGTAGGGAGGACAGTACATGTGATGGGAGATGGAATTGGTGTGGAGGAAGGACTGTGTATGTGACGGGCAGATGGAATGGGTGTGTAGGACTGTGCATGTGATGGGCAGATGGAATGGAAACAGTGGAGGGGGGACTGTGTATGTGATGGGCAGATGGATTGCGAACAGTGGAGGGAGAATAGTGTATGTGATGGGCAAATGGAATGGGTGTCGAGGGGGGACAGTGTATGTGATGGACAGATGGAATGGGAAGAGTGGAGGGGGGAATGTGTTTGTAATGGGCAGATGGAATGGGTGTGGAGGGGGGGCTGTGCATGTGACGGGCAAATGGAATGGGTGTGGGGGGGCTGTGCTTGTGATGGGAAAATGGAATGGGTGTGGAGGGGGAGCTTTGTATGTGATGGGCAGATGGAATGGGAATAGTGGAAGGGGAGTGTATACATGATGGGCAGATGGAATGGGAACAGTGGAGCGGGGACTGTGTATGTGATGGGCAGGTGGAATTGGCGTGGAGGTGTGACTGTATGTGATGGGAGATGGAATGGGAACAGTGGAGGTAGGACAGTGTATGTGATGGGCAGATGGAATGGGAACAGTGGAGGTAGGACAGTGTATGTGATGGACAGATGGAATGCGAACAGTGGAGGGAGGACAGTGTATGTGATGGACAGATGCACTGGGTGTGGAGGGAGGACTGTGTATGTGACAGGCAGATGGAACTGGTGTTGAGGGGTGACTGTGTATGTGATGGGCAGATGGAATGGGTGTAAAAGGGGGACTGTGTATGTTAAGGACAGATGGAATGGGAATAGTGCAGGGAGGACAGGTGATTTGCAGATGGAATGGGAACATTGTAGGGAGGACAGGACATGTGATGGGAGATGGAATTGGTGTGGAGGAAGGACTGTGTATGGGACGGGCAGATGGAATGGGTGTGTAGGACTGTGCATGTGATGGGCAGATGGAATGGAAACAGTGGAGGGGGGACTGTGTATGTTTTTGGCAGATGGAATGGGTGTGGAGAGGGATTGTGTATGTGACGGGCAGATGGAATGGGTGTTGAGGACAGTGTATGTGATGGGCAGATGGAATGGGAACAGTAGATGTAGGACAGTGTATGTGATGGACAGATGCACTGGGTGTGGAGGGAGGACTGTGTATGTGACAGGCAGATGGAACTGGTGTTGAGGGGTGACTGTGTATGTGATGGGCAGATGGAATGGGTGTAAAAGGGGGACTGTGTATGTTAAGGACAGATGGAATGGGAATAGTGCAGGGAGGACAGGTGATTTGCAGATGGAATGGGAACATTGTAGGGAGGACAGTACATGTGATGGGAGATGGAATTGGTGTGGAGGAAGGACTGTGTATGGGACGGGCAGATGGAATGGGTGTGTAGGACTGTGCATGTGATGGGCAGATGGAATGGAAACAGTGGAGGGGGGACTGTGTATGTGTTTGGCAGATGGAATGGGTGTGGAGAGGGATTGTGTATGTGACGGGCAGATGGAATGGGTGTTGAGGACAGTGTATGTGATGGGCAGATGGAATGGGAACAGTAGATGTAGGACAGTGTATGTGATGGACAGATGCACTGGGTGTGGAGGGAGGACTGTGTATGTGACAGGTAGATGGAACTGGTGTGGAGGGGTGACTGTGTATATGACGGGAAGATGGAATGGGTGTGGAGGACAGTGTATGTGATGGGCAGGTGGAATGGGTGTGGAGTCGGGACTGTGTATGTTAAGGGCAGATGGAATTGGAATAGTGTAGGGAGGACAGTATATGTGAATTGCAGATGGATGGGAACATTGTAGGGAGGACAGTACATGTGATGGGAGATGAAATTGGTGTGCAGGGAGGACTGTATGTGATGGGCAGATGGAATGGGTGTGGAGGAGTGTGTATGTGATGGGCAGATGGAATGTAAACAGTGGAGGGGGGACTGTGTATCTGATGGGCAGATGGAATGGGAACAGTGGAGGGGGACTATGTGTTTGGCAGATGGAATGGTTGTGGAGAGGGATTGTGTATGTGATGGGCAGATGGAATGGGTGTTGAGGACAGTGTATATGATGGGCAGATGGTATTGTTGTGGAGGTGTGACTGCGTATGTGATGGGCAGATGGAATGGAATCAGTGGAACGGGGACTGTGTATGTGATGGGCAGATGGAATGGGTGTGGCGGGGAACAATGTATGTGTTGGGCAGGTGGAATGGGTGGGGGGGGACAGTGTATGTGAATGGCAGATGGAAGGGTGTGGAGGGGGGACTGTGTATGTGTTGGACTGATGGAATGGGTGTGGAGGGAGGACTGTATATGTGATGAGCAGATGGAACTGTTGTGGAGTTGGGACTGTGTACGTGATGCGCAGCTGGAATGGGAACAGTGGAGGTGGGACTGTCTGCGATGCGCAGATGGAATGGGAACAGTGGAGGGAGGACTGTGTATTTGATGGGCAGATGGAATGGGATCACTGGAGCGGGGACTGTGTATATGATGGGCAGATGGAATGGGATCAGTGGAGCGGGGACTGTGTATATGATGGGCAGATGGAATGGGTGTGGAGGGGGGACTTTTTATGTGACGGGCCGATAGAATGGGTGTGGAGGAGGGACTGTGTATGTGATGGGCAGATGCAATGGGTGTGGAGGGGGGACTGTGTATGTGATGGGAGATGGAATTGGAACATTGGAGGGAGAACAGTGTATGCGATGGGCAGATGGAATGCGAACAGTGGAGGGAGGACAGTGTATATGATGCACAGATGCACTGGGTGTGGAGGGAGGAATGTGTATGTGATGGGCAGATGGAATCGGTGTGGTGGGAGGACTGTATGTGATGGGCAGATGAAATTGGTGTGGAGGTGTGAATGTGCATGTGATGGGCAAATGGACTGGGAACAGTGGAGGGACGACACTGTATGTGATGGGCATATGGAATGGGTGTGGAGTGGGGACTGTGTATGTTAAGGGCAGATGGAATGGGAACAGTGGAGGGGGACTGTGTTTGTGATGGGCAGATGGAACGGGTGTGGAGGGGGGGCAGTGTATGTGATGGGCAGATGGAATGGGTGTGAAAGGGGGACTGTGTATGTTAAGGACAGATGGAATGGGAATAGTGCAGGGAGGACAGGTGATTTGCAGATGGAATAGGAACATTGTAGGGAGGACAGTACATGTGATGGGAGATGGAATTGGTGTGGAGGAAGGACTGTGTATGTGACGGGCAGATGGAATGGGTGTGTAGGACTGTGCATGTGATGGGCAGATGGAATGGAAACAGTGGAGGGGGGACTGTGTATGTGTTTGGCAGATGGAATGGGTGTGGAGAGGGATTGTGTATGTGATGGGCAGATGGAATGGGTGCAGTGGAGGTAGGACAGTGTATGTGATGGACAGATGCACTGGGTGTGGAGGGAGGAATGTGTATGTGATAGGAGATGGAATGGGTGTGGTGGGAGGACTGTGTATGTGACAGGTAGATGGAACTGGTGTGGAGGGGTGACTGTGTATATGACGGGCAGATGGAATGGGTGTGGAGGACAGTGTATGTGATGGGCAGGTGGAATGGGTGTGGAGTCAGGACTGTGTATGTTAAGGGCAGATGGAATGGGAATAGTGTAGGGAGGACAGTATATGTGATTTGCAGATGGATGGGAACATTGTAGGGAGGACAGTACATGTGATGGGAGATGAAATTGGTGTGGAGGGAGGACTGTATGTGATGGGCAGATGGAATGGGTGTGGAGGAGTGTGTATCTGATGGGCAGATGGAATGGGAAGAGTGGAGGGGGGAATGTGTATGTTATGGGCAAATGGAATGGGTGTGGAGGGGGGGCTGTGCATGTGATGGGAAAATGGGATGGGTGTGGAGGGGGAACTTTGTATGTGATGGGCAGATGGAATGGGAATAGTGGAAGGGGAGTGTATACATGATGGGCAGATGGAATGGGAACAGTGGAGCGGGGACTGTGTATGTGATGGGCAGGTGGAATGGGAACAGTGGAGGGAGGACAGTGTATGTGATGGGCAGATGGAATGGGCGTGGAGGTGTGACTGTATGTGATGGGAGATGGAATGGGAACAGTGGAGGTAGGACAGTGTATGTGAAGGGCAGATGGAATGGGTGTGGAGGGGGGACAGTTTATGTGATGGGCGTATGGAACGGGTGTGAGGTGGGGACTGTGTATGTGATGGGCAGTTGGAATGGGAAAAGTGGCGGAGGGATACTATGTAATGGGCAGATGAAACGGGTGTGGAGGGGGGACAGTGTATGTGATGGGCAGATGGAATGGGTGTAAAAGGGGGACTGTGTATGTTAAGGAAGATGGAATGGGAATAGTGTAGGGAGGACAGGACATGTGATTTGCAGATGGAATGGGAACATTGTCGGGAGGACAGTACATGTGATGGGAGATGGAATTAGTGTGGAGGAAGGACTGTGTATGTGATGGGCCGATGGAACTGGTGTGGAGGGGGACTGTGTATGTGATGGGCAGATGGAATGGGTGTGGAGGACTGTGCATGTGATGGGCAGATGGAATGGGTGTAAAAGGGGGACTGTGTATGTTAAGGACAGATGGAATGGGAATAGTGCAGGGAGGACAGGTGATTTGCAGATGGAATGGGAACATTGTAGGGAGGACAGTACATGTGATGGGAGATGGAATTGGTGTGGAGGAAGGACTGTGTATGGGACGGGCAGATGGAATGGGTGTGTAGGACTGTGCATGTGATGGGCAGATGGAATGGAAACAGTGGAGGGGGGACTGTGTATGTGTTTGGCAGATGGAATGGGTGTGGAGAGGGATTGTGTATGTGACGGGCAGATGGAATGGGTGTTGAGGACAGTGTATGTGATGGGCAGATGGAATGGGAACAGTAGATGTAGGACAGTGTATGTGATGGACAGATGCACTGGGTGTGGAGGGAGGACTGTGTATGTGACAGGTAGATGGAACTGGTGTGGAGGGGTGACTGTGTATATGACGGGCAGATGGAATGGGTGTGGAGGACAGTGTATGTGATGGGCAGGTGGAATGGGTGTGGAGTCGGGACTGTGTATGTTAAGGGCAGATGGAATTGGAATAGTGTAGGGAGGACAGTATATGTGAATTGCAGATGGATGGGAACATTGTAGGGAGGACAGTACATGTGATGGGAGATGAAATTGGTGTGCAGGGAGGACTGTATGTGATGGGCAGATGGAATGGGTGTGGAGGAGTGTGTATGTGATGGGCAGATGGAATGTAAACAGTGGAGGGGGGACTGTGTATCTGATGGGCAGATGGAATGGGAACAGTGGAGGGGGACTATGTGTTTGGCAGATGGAATGGTTGTGGAGAGGGATTGTGTATGTGATGGGCAGATGGAATGGGTGTTGAGGACAGTGTATATGATGGGCAGATGGTATTGTTGTGGAGGTGTGACTGCGTATGTGATGGGCAGATGGAATGGAATCAGTGGAACGGGGACTGTGTATGTGATGGGCAGATGGAATGGGTGTGGCGGGGAACAATGTATGTGTTGGGCAGGTGGAATGGGTGGGGGGGGACAGTGTATGTGAATGGCAGATGGAAGGGTGTGGAGGGGGGACTGTGTATGTGTTGGACTGATGGAATGGGTGTGGAGGGAGGACTGTATATGTGATGAGCAGATGGAACTGTTGTGGAGTTGGGACTGTGTACGTGATGCGCAGCTGGAATGGGAACAGTGGAGGTGGGACTGTCTGCGATGCGCAGATGGAATGGGAACAGTGGAGGGAGGACTGTGTATTTGATGGGCAGATGGAATGGGATCACTGGAGCGGGGACTGTGTATATGATGGGCAGATGGAATGGGATCAGTGGAGCGGGGACTGTGTATATGATGGGCAGATGGAATGGGTGTGGAGGGGGGACTTTTTATGTGACGGGCCGATAGAATGGGTGTGGAGGAGGGACTGTGTATGTGATGGGCAGATGCAATGGGTGTGGAGGGGGGACTGTGTATGTGATGGGAGATGGAATTGGAACATTGGAGGGAGAACAGTGTATGCGATGGGCAGATGGAATGCGAACAGTGGAGGGAGGACAGTGTATATGATGCACAGATGCACTGGGTGTGGAGGGAGGAATGTGTATGTGATGGGCAGATGGAATCGGTGTGGTGGGAGGACTGTATGTGATGGGCAGATGAAATTGGTGTGGAGGTGTGAATGTGCATGTGATGGGCAAATGGACTGGGAACAGTGGAGGGACGACACTGTATGTGATGGGCATATGGAATGGGTGTGGAGTGGGGACTGTGTATGTTAAGGGCAGATGGAATGGGAACAGTGGAGGGGGACTGTGTTTGTGATGGGCAGATGGAACGGGTGTGGAGGGGGGGCAGTGTATGTGATGGGCAGATGGAATGGGTGTGAAAGGGGGACTGTGTATGTTAAGGACAGATGGAATGGGAATAGTGCAGGGAGGACAGGTGATTTGCAGATGGAATAGGAACATTGTAGGGAGGACAGTACATGTGATGGGAGATGAAATTGGTGTGCAGGGAGGACTGTATGTGATGGGCAGATGGAATGGGTGTGGAGGAGTGTGTATCTGATGGGCAGATGGAATGGGAACAGTGGAGGGGGACTATGTGTTTGGCAGATGGAATGGTTGTGGAGAGGGATTGTGTATGTGATGGGCAGATGGAATGGGTGTTGAGGACAGTGTATATGATGGGCAGATGGTATTGTTGTGGAGGTGTGACTGCGTATGTGATGGGCAGATGGAATGGAATCAGTGGAACGGGGACTGTGTATGTGATGGGCAGATGGAATGGGTGTGGCGGGGAACAATGTATGTGTTGGGCAGGTGGAATGGGTGGGGGGGGACAGTGTATGTGAATGGCAGATGGAAGGGTGTGGAGGGAGGACTGTGTATGTGTTGGACTGATGGAATGGGTGTGGAGGGAGGACTGTATATGTGATGAGCAGATGGAACTGTTGTGGAGTTGGGACTGTGTACGTGATGCGCAGCTGGAATGGGAACAGTGGAGGTGGGACTGTCTGCGATGCGCAGATGGAATGGGAACAGTGGAGGGAGGACTGTGTATTTGATGGGCAGATGGAATGGGATCACTGGAGCGGGGACTGTGTATATGATGGGCAGATGGAATGGGATCAGTGGAGCGGGGACTGTGTATATGATGGGCAGATGGAATGGGTGTGGAGGGGGGACTTTTTATGTGACGGGCCGATAGAATGGGTGTGGAGGAGGGACTGTGTATGTGATGGGCAGATGCAATGGGTGTGGAGGGGGGACTGTGTATGTGATGGGAGATGGAATTGGAACATTGGAGGGAGAACAGTGTATGCGATGGGCAGATGGAATGCGAACAGTGGAGGGAGGACAGTGTATATGATGCACAGATGCACTGGGTGTGGAGGGAGGAATGTGTATGTGATGGGCAGATGGAATCGGTGTGGTGGGAGGACTGTATGTGATGGGCAGATGAAATTGGTGTGGAGGTGTGAATGTGCATGTGATGGGCAAATGGACTGGGAACAGTGGAGGGACGACACTGTATGTGATGGGCATATGGAATGGGTGTGGAGTGGGGACTGTGTATGTTAAGGGCAGATGGAATGGGAACAGTGGAGGGGGACTGTGTTTGTGATGGGCAGATGGAACGGGTGTGGAGGGGGGGCAGTGTATGTGATGGGCAGATGGAATGGGTGTGAAAGGGGGACTGTGTATGTTAAGGACAGATGGAATGGGAATAGTGCAGGGAGGACAGGTGATTTGCAGATGGAATAGGAACATTGTAGGGAGGACAGTACATGTGATGGGAGATGGAATTGGTGTGGAGGAAGGACTGTGTATGTGACGGGCAGATGGAATGGGTGTGTAGGACTGTGCATGTGATGGGCAGATGGAATGGAAACAGTGGAGGGGGGACTGTGTATGTGTTTGGCAGATGGAATGGGTGTGGAGAGGGATTGTGTATGTGATGGGCAGATGGAATGGGTGCAGTGGAGGTAGGACAGTGTATGTGATGGACAGATGCACTGGGTGTGGAGGGAGGAATGTGTATGTGATAGGAGATGGAATGGGTGTGGTGGGAGGACTGTGTATGTGACAGGTAGATGGAACTGGTGTGGAGGGGTGACTGTGTATATGACGGGCAGATGGAATGGGTGTGGAGGACAGTGTATGTGATGGGCAGGTGGAATGGGTGTGGAGTCAGGACTGTGTATGTTAAGGGCAGATGGAATGGGAATAGTGTAGGGAGGACAGTATATGTGATTTGCAGATGGATGGGAACATTGTAGGGAGGACAGTACATGTGATGGGAGATGAAATTGGTGTGGAGGGAGGACTGTATGTGATGGGCAGATGGAATGGGTGTGGAGGAGTGTGTATCTGATGGGCAGATGGAATGGGAAGAGTGGAGGGGGGAATGTGTATGTTATGGGCAAATGGAATGGGTGTGGAGGGGGGGCTGTGCATGTGATGGGAAAATGGGATGGGTGTGGAGGGGGAACTTTGTATGTGATGGGCAGATGGAATGGGAATAGTGGAAGGGGAGTGTATACATGATGGGCAGATGGAATGGGAACAGTGGAGCGGGGACTGTGTATGTGATGGGCAGGTGGAATGGGAACAGTGGAGGGAGGACAGTGTATGTGATGGGCAGATGGAATGGGCGTGGAGGTGTGACTGTATGTGATGGGAGATGGAATGGGAACAGTGGAGGTAGGACAGTGTATGTGAAGGGCAGATGGAATGGGTGTGGAGGGGGGACAGTTTATGTGATGGGCGTATGGAACGGGTGTGAGGTGGGGACTGTGTATGTGATGGGCAGTTGGAATGGGAAAAGTGGCGGAGGGATACTATGTAATGGGCAGATGAAACGGGTGTGGAGGGGGGACAGTGTATGTGATGGGCAGATGGAATGGGTGTAAAAGGGGGACTGTGTATGTTAAGGAAGATGGAATGGGAATAGTGTAGGGAGGACAGGACATGTGATTTGCAGATGGAATGGGAACATTGTCGGGAGGACAGTACATGTGATGGGAGATGGAATTAGTGTGGAGGAAGGACTGTGTATGTGATGGGCCGATGGAACTGGTGTGGAGGGGGACTGTGTATGTGATGGGCAGATGGAATGGGTGTGGAGGACTGTGCATGTGATGGGCAGATGGAATGGAAACAGTGGAGGGGGGACTGTGTATGTGTTTGGCAGATGGAATGGGTGTGGAGAGGGATTGTGTATGTGACGGGCAGATGGAATGGGTGTTGAGGACAGTGTATGTGATGGGCAGATGGAATTGGTGTGGAGGTGTGACTGTGTATGTGATGGGCAGATGGAATGGGAACAGTGGAGGTAGGACAGTGTATGTGATGGACAGATAGAATGGGAACAGTGGAGGTGGGACTGTGTATGTGATGGGCAGATGGATTGCGAACAGTGGAGGGAGAATAGTGTATGTGATGGGCAAATGGAATGGGTGTCGAGGGGGGACAGTGTATGTGATGGACAGATGGAATGGGAAGAGTGGAGGGGGGAATGTGTTTGTAATGGGCAGATGGAATGGGTGTGGAGGGGGGGCTGTGCATGTGACGGGCAAATGGAATGGGTGTGGGGGGGGCTGTGCATGTGATGGGAAAATGGAATGGGTGTGGAGGGGGAACTTTGTATGTGATGGGCAGATGGAATGGGAATAGTGGAAGGGGAGTGTATACATGATGGGCAGATGGAATGGGAACAGTGGAGCGGGGACTGTGTATGTGATGGGCAGGTGGAATGGGCGTGGAGGTGTGACTGTATGTGATGGGAGATGGAATGGGAACAGTGGAGGTAGGACAGTGTATGTGATGGGCAGATGGAATGGGAACAGTGGAGGTAGGACAGTGTATGTGATGGACAGATGGAATGCGAACAGTGGAGGGAGGACAGTGTATGTGATGGACAGATGCACTGGGTGTGGAGGGAGGACTGTGTATGTGACAGGCAGATGGAACTGGTGTTGAGGGGTGACTGTGTATGTGATGGGCAGATGGAATGGGTGTAAAAGGGGGACTGTGTATGTTAAGGACAGATGGAATGGGAATAGTGCAGGGAGGACAGGTGATTTGCAGATGGAATGGGAACATTGTAGGGAGGACAGGACATGTGATGGGAGATGGAATTGGTGTGGAGGAAGGACTGTGTATGGGACGGGCAGATGGAATGGGTGTGTAGGACTGTGCATGTGATGGGCAGATGGAATGGAAACAGTGGAGGGGGGACTGTGTATGTGTTTGGCAGATGGAATGGGTGTGGAGAGGGATTGTGTATGTGACGGGCAGATGGAATGGGTGTTGAGGACAGTGTATGTGATGGGCAGATGGAATGGGAACAGTAGATGTAGGACAGTGTATGTGATGGACAGATGCACTGGGTGTGGAGGGAGGACTGTGTATGTGACAGGTAGATGGAACTGGTGTGGAGGGGTGACTGTGTATATGACGGGCAGATGGAATGGGTGTGGAGGACAGTGTATGTGATGGGCAGGTGGAATGGGTGTGGAGTCGGGACTGTGTATGTTAAGGGCAGATGGAATTGGAATAGTGTAGGGAGGACAGTATATGTGAATTGCAGATGGATGGGAACATTGTAGGGAGGACAGTACATGTGATGGGAGATGAAATTGGTGTGCAGGGAGGACTGTATGTGATGGGCATATGGAATGGGTGTGGAGGAGTGTGTATGTGATGGGCAGATGGAATGTAAACAGTGGAGGGGGGACTGTGTATCTGATGGGCAGATGGAATGGGAACAGTGGAGGGGGACTATGTGTTTGGCAGATGGAATGGTTGTGGAGAGGAATTGTGTATGTGATGGGCAGATGGAATGGGTGTTGAGGACAGTGTATATGATGGGCAGATGGTATTGTTGTGGAGGTGTGACTGCGTATGTGATGGGCAGATGGAATGGAATCAGTGGAACGGGGACTGTGTATGTGATGGGCAGATGGAATGGGAACAGTGGAGGGACGACAGTGTATGCGATGAGCAGATGGAATGGGTGTGGCGGGGAACAATGTATGTGTTGGGCAGGTGGAATGGGTGGGGGGCGACAGTGTATGTGAATGGCAGATGGAATGGGTGTGGAGGGGGGACTGTGTATGTGTTGGACTGATGGAATGGGTGTGGAGGGAGGACTGTATATGTGATGAGCAGATGGAACTGTTGTGGAGTTGGGACTGTGTACGTGATGCGCAGCTGGAATGGGAACAGTGGAGGGAGGACTGTGTATTTGATGGGCAGATGGAATGGGATCACTGGAGCGGGGACTGTGTATATGATGGGCAGATGGAATGGGATCAGTGGAGCGGGGACTGTGTATATGATGGGCAGATGGAATGGGTGTGGAGGGGGGACTTTTTATGTGACGGGCCGATAGAATGGGTGTGGAGGGGGGACTGTGTATATGATGGGCAGATGCAATGGGTGTGGAGGGGGGACTGTGTATGTGATGGGAGATGGAATTGGAACATTGGAGGGAGAACAGTGTATGCGATGGGCAGATGGAATGCGAACAGTGGAGGGAGGACAGTGTATATGATGCACAGATGCACTGGGTGTGGAGGGAGGAATGTGTATGTGATTGGCAGATGGAATCGGTGTGGTGGGAGGACTGTATGTGATGGGCAGATGAAATTGGTGTAGAGGTGTGAATGTGCATGTGATGGGCAAATGGACTGGGAACAGTGGAGGGACGACACTGCATGTGATGGGCATATGGAATGGGTGTGGAGTGGGGACTGTGTATGTTAAGGGCAGATGGAATGGGAACAGTGGAGGGGGACTGTGTTTGTGATGGGCAGATGGAACGGGTGTGGAGGGGGGGCAGTGTATGTGATGGGCAGATGGAATGGGTGTGAAAGGGGGACTGTGTATGTTAAGGACAGATGGAATGGGAATAGTGCAGGGAGGACAGGTGATTTGCAGATGGAATAGGAACATTGTAGGGAGGACAGTACATGTGATGGGAGATGGAATTGGTGTGGAGGAAGGACTGTGCATGTGATGGGCAGATGGAATGGAAACAGTGGAGGGGGGACTGTGTATGTGTTTGGCAGATGGAATGGGTGTGGAGAGGGATTGTGGATGTGATGGGCAGATGGAATGGGTGCAGTGGAGGTAGGACAGTGTATGTGATGGACAGATGCACTGGGTGTGGAGGGAGGAATGTGTATGTGATAGGAGATGGAATGGGTGTGGTGGGAGGACTGTGTATGTGACAGGTAGATGGAACTGGTGTGGAGGGTTGACTGTGTATATGACGGGCAGATGGAATGGGTGTGGAGGACAGTGTATGTGATGGGCAGGTGGAATGGGTGTGGAGTCAGGACTGTGTATGTTAAGGGCAGATGGAATGGGAATAGTGTAGGGAGGACAGTATATGTGATTTGTAGATGGATGGGAACATTGTAGGGAGGACAGTACATGTGATGGGAGATGAAATTGGTGTGGAGGGAGGACTGTATGTGATGGGCAGATGGAATGGGTGTGGAGGAGTGTGTATCTGATGGGCAGATGGAATGGGAAGAGTGGAGGGGGGAATGTGTATGTAATGGGCAAATGGAATGGGTGTGGAGGGGGGGCTGTGCATGTGATGGGAAAATGGGATGGGTGTGGAGGGGGAACTTTGTATGTGATGGGCAGATGGAATGGGAATAGTGGAAGGGGAGTGTATACATGATGGGCAGATGGAATGGGAACAGTGGAGCGGGGACTGTGTATGTGATGGGCAGGTGGAATGGGAACAGTGGAGGGAGGACAGTGTATGTGATGGGCAGATGGAATGGGCGTGGAGGTGTGACTGTATGTGATGGGAGATGGAATGGGAACAGTGGAGGTAGGACAGTGTATGTGATGGACAGATGGAATGCGAACAGTGGAGGGAGGACAGTGTATGTGATGGACAGATGCACTGGGTGTGGAGGGAGGAATGTGTATGTGATGGGAGATGGAATGGGTGTGGTGGGAGGACTGTGAATGTGATGGGCAGGTGGAATGGGTGTGGAGTCAGGACTGTGTATGTTAAGGGCAGATGGAATGGGTGTGGAGGGATGACTGTGTATGTGATGTGCAGATGGAATGGGAACGGTGGAGGGGGGACAGTGTATGTGTTGGACTGATGGAATGGGTGTGGAGGGGGGACTGTGTATGTGATGTGCAGATGGAACTGTTGTGGAGTTGGGACTGTGTACGTGATGCGTAGCTGGAATGGGAACAGTGGAGGGGGGACTATATTTGATGCGCAGATGGAATGGGAACAGTGGAGGGGGACTGTGTATATGATGGGCAGATGGAATGGGATCAGTGGAGCGGGGACTGTGTATGTGATGGGCAGATGCAATGGGTGTGGAGGGGGGACTGTGTATGTGATGGGAGATGGAATTGGAACATTGGAGGGAGAACAGTGTATGCGATGGGCAGATGGAATGCGAACAGTGGAGGGAGGACAGTGTATATGATGTGCAGATGCACTGGGTGTGGAGGGAGGAATGTGTATGTGATGGGCAGATGGAATCGGTGTGGTGGGAGGACTGTGTGATGGGCAGATGGAATGGGAACAGTGAAGGGAGGACAGTGTACGTGATGGGCAGATGGAACGAGTGTGGAGGGACGACAGTGTATGTGATGAGCAGATGGAAGGCGTGTGGAGTAGGGATAGTGTATGTGATGGGCAGGTGGAATGGGTATGGAGTGAGGACTGTGTATGTGATGGGCAGGTGGAATAGGTGTGGAGGGGGGACAGTATGTGACGGGCAGATGTAATGGGAACAGTGGAGCGGGGACTGTGCATGTGTTGGGTAAATGGAAGGGGTGTGGAGGAAGGACAGTGTATGTGATGGGGAGAAGGAATGAATGTGGAGGGGCGACTGTGTATGTGTTGGGCAGATGGAATGGGAATAGTGGAGGGAGGTCAGTGTATGCGATGGGCAGATGGAATGGGTGTGGAGGGGGGACAGTTTATGTAATGGGCAGATGGAATGGGTGTGGAGGGAGGACTGCGTATTTGATGGGAAGATCGAATGGGTGTTGACAGTGTATGTAATGGGAGATGGAATGGGAACATTGGAGGGAGAACAGTGTATGTGATGGGCAGATGGAATGCGAACAGTGGCAGGAGGACAGTGTATATGATGCGCAGATGCACTGGGTGTGGAGGGAGGAATGTGTATGTGATGGGCAGATGGAATGGGTGTGGAGGGAGGACAGTATATGTGATGGGAGATGGAATGGGTGTGGAGTGGGGACCGTGTATGCTCAGGGCAGATGGAATGGGAATAGTGCAGGGAGGATAGTATATGTGATGGGCAGATGGAATGGGTGTGGAAGGAGGACAGTGTATGTGATGGGCAGATGGAATGGAATCAGTGGAACAGGGACTGTGTATGTGATGGGCAGATGGAATGGGAACAGTGGAGGGATGACAGTGTATGCGATGAGCAGATGGAAGGTGTGTGGAGGGGGGACAGTGTATGCGATGGCAGATGGAATGGGTGTGGCGGGGAACAATGTATGTGTTGGGCAGGTGGAATAGGTGTGGAGGGGGGCCAGTGTATGTGATGGGCAGATGGAATAGGTGGGGAGGGGGGGGACAGTGTATGTGAATGGCAGATGGAATGGGTGTGGAGGGGGGACTGTGTATGTGATGGGCAGATGGAATGGGAACGGTGGAGGGGGGGACAGTGTATGTGTTGGACTGATGGAATGGGTGTGGAGGGAGGACTGTATATGTGATGTGCAGATGGAACTGTTGTGGAGTGGGGACTGTGTATGTGATGCGCAGCTGGAATGGGAACAGTGGAGGTGGGACTGTATGTGATGCGCAGATGGAATGGGAACAGTGGAGGGAGGACTGTGTATGTGATGCGCTGATGGAATGGGAACAGTGGAGGGGGGACAGTGTATGTGTTGGACTGATGGAATTGGTGTGCAGGTGGGACAGTGTATGTGATGGGCAGATGGAACAGGAACAATGGTGGGAGGACAGTGTATGTGATGGGCAGATGGAATGGGTATGTTAGGGAAAGAAAAAGGAATCGGTTGATAGCGGAGATAAGCGTTTGGCGGGATGTAAGTGTGGAAACGAGCACGTCTGTGATAGGGAAGAGAGGGGAAAGGACAGTGGTTATCTGAAAAGGGGAATGGTTAGCATGGCAATGTAGCAGCTTACGCAACGCTTTATACTACCCAAAACAAGATCAGGATTTAATTCCTACTCCTGTCTGTAACGAGTTTGTATGTTCTCCCCGTGACCATGTGGGTTTCCTCTGCGTGCTCCAGTTTCCGCTCAGTCCAGAGATGGGCGGGTTACAGTTAGTGAGTTGTTTTCAGGCCACATTGGTGCACAATCCTCACTGATCTGAAGCAATGACATACATATTTCACTGTACCTTTCCATGTATATGTCACAAGTAAGTTAATCTTCAAAACTTTTGAATTCAATGTTCATGCCATTGCGTTGCAGATTTCCCCAGTGAAATACAAGGTGCTGTGTTTCTGCTCTGAGTTTGGCTTCACTTTGGCAGTACTTTGGCAGTGAAGGAGCCAAGGACTGACAGGTCAGTCTGGGAATTGCAAGGGGAATTACAAATGTCTTTCAAACAGGGAGGATTCCTGCACCAGTTTTGAGAAGCTCAGTGGAGAAGGCAGTAGTTGTGTAGAGATATATTTGATGAGGAGTTGCTAAACCTGGACAAGAAGGGTTCAGACTACATTCTGACAAGAACAAGGCATCCTGCTGATGCTGGAAATCTGGAGCAACACTCACAAAATGCTGGAGAAACTCAGCAAGTCAGTCAGCATCTACAAAGGGGAATTAATAGTTGATGTTTATTGCCAAGCTCTTCATGAGGAATCTTACAAGCTGCCTGGTGCCACATTGACCAGTGGTAATCAGGCCATGTGCAACAGATGTTTTGTTACAAGTATCAGTGATGTCTGCATCATGGTGTGGGGCAGCAACTTGTATGCACAGGAATACAAGAAGTTGCAGAGAGAAGCTCAATGCATCACTGGTATATTCCTGGATGCCTACCCTGAACTGGTATCGTCCTCCTCACTATTGAGGGTATAGTCATGAGACACTGCCTCAAGATGGCAACATCTACCATCAAAGATCCACCCACTCCCGGCCATACCTCCTTCTCATCAGGCAGGAGGTACAAGAGCTTGAAGTGCCACATCGTCAGGTTTAAGAATAGCCACTTCCCTTCAGCTGTTCGGTTCTTGAACCAACCAGCACAAACCTAATCACTTCCTTGGTATAGAAACTCTTTGGCCACTTTGCATGACGATGGACTTTGTATTTTTTGTTCCAGTGGTCTTCTTTTTCATATAAACTCCTTACAGACGGCAGCAGTATTTTACCCAGGTCACTAGCACTTTACTAATGTAACACTATCCGTGCTGTCCAATTGTGTACAAGACAATAAACCCTACTTTGAATTTGACTTTCACAATTCATAACAGAATTCCAAATCTCCAGGGCACCACTTTTAGCAAAGGGTCAGGTGAGAATCTCATTTCCTTCCCCCGGCTTCCCTTTCCCTTTCTTCATCCCTACCTCTCTCTTCCCCCTCCTGCCTCAGCAACAACATCCCTTTACTCCCACCCCATTGCACTTTCCCCTATCTCCGCAAATTATTATCTCTCAACTTCTCCAGGTGAAGATCGACTTGCCTCTGTCTCCCACATTCACCTCACTCCTTTGCCCTTTACACATCCTCATTCCACCAATCAACTCCTGGTCCCTGCCTCACTCCTCCTCCTCTCCTCTTCATACTGCCCATTTTTCTGCTCTACACTCAGCCCCAATGTAAGGTTTTATGACTCAAAATGTTGACTGTCCTCTCCCTTCACAACTACTGTTTGACCCACTGAAATCCTCCAGCAGTCTTCATCAAAAGAGATTGAAAGACCCTATACCTTCTCCCTCACCACCATCCAGCGCCCCAAATATCACCTTCAAGGTGAGGCAATACTTCACCTCCAAACCTGTTGGGGTCATTTACTGTATTGTGTGCTCTGGGTGTGGTGGCCTACTCGACATCGGCGAGACCCAACATAGATTGGGTGGCCACTTCATCAAGCACCTTTGCTCTGTCCATCATGAAAGGTGGACTTTCCTGGTGGTAACCCATTTTAATTCTACAACCCACTGGCATTCCAACAAGTCAGTCTACAACCTTCTCTAGGGCCATAATGAGGCCACCTTCAGGTTGGAGGAGCAATATCTTGGCCACACAGATGGAATACTCCAACTGTATGGCATGAACAGTGATTTCTCCAATTTCTGGTAAATTCTCTCCCATCCCCATTCTCTCTTTTTCCATTCACCATTCTGGCAACTCTCTTATCCCTTCTCTTCTGAAATGCCCATCTCCTTCTGGTGCCCCTCCTCCCCGTCTCCTATGGCCCATCCTCCTCCCCCTGTCTCCTATGCCACCCTCCTCTCATATCAGATGCCTTGTTCTTCAGCCCTTTACCCCCTCCACTTATCACCTCCTACATGACATAGTACTTAGAACCATACAGCACAGGAACAGGCCCTCTGGCCTACAGTATTGTGCCGATCCAATTAAATTAGTAATCAAATGGCCAACCAAACTAATTTCTTCTGCCTGCACAATGTCCATATCCTTCTATTTCCCTCACATTCATGAGTCTATCTAAAAATCCTGAATGTATCTACATCTACCGCCATCCAAGGAATGCTTTCCAGGCACCCACCACTCCGTGGAAAAAACTCGCCACTCATACCACCTTTAAAATGACCCCTTCCCACCTTAAATGTATGCCATCCAGTATTGTATATTTCAACCCTGGGGAAAAATACTATCTGGCCTCTCCATCTCTGCCTCTCAATCTTAGATACCTGTATCAGATCTCCCCTCAGCCTCCGGCATTCCAGAGAAAACAACCCAAGTTTGTCCACCCTCTCGTTACAGTATATGCCCTCTAATCCAGGCAACATCGTAAACCTCTTCTGCCACTCTCCAAAGCCTCTACATCCTTCCTACATTATAGCCTAACTCGTGTTTTTTAAAGCTGCAACATAACTTCCTTACATTTGAAATCAGTGCCTTGACTAATAAAATTCTAAGTATGTATACAGAACACTACTGATATTTGTCCTCCCACAGGCAGCCTGTCACAATAGGGTGCTGGGAACAGAACCAAATGTGAGACACAGATGCTGAAGTACAAGGAACAGGACTTGACTAGATTAGGGACGTGACAGGATTCAGGCAAGGAGCAGGGACAAGAACGCAGAGTTGGGCTAGGGAAAGCGGGACCAGGACTAGGAACCATGGCCTAGGAGACAAGGCTTGGACTCCAAGTCTGAGACTGGACAAGGACCCAGAACCTGGGTCTTGCCTCGGGCTCGAACCCCTGAACCAGGCAACAACACGACATGGCTTCAGGCTGGGGTCTTGGGTCTTGAGCTTGGCTTGGGATCCTCGAGGCTTGGGGTCTTGGGTCTTGAGCTTGGCTGCAGGCTGGGGTCTTGGGTGTTGACCTTGGCTTGGGATCCTCGAGGCTTGGGTTCTTGGAGCTTGGCTTGGGATCCTCGAGGCTTGGGTTCTTGGAGCTTGGCTTGGGATCCTCGAGGCTTGGGTTCTTGGAGCTTGGCTTGGGATCCTCGAGGCTTGGGTTCTTGGAGCTTGGCTGGGGATCCTCGAGGCTTGGGTTCTTGGAGCTTGGCTGCAGAATCGTCGAGGCTAGGGATCTTGGAGCTTGGCTGTGGAATCTTTGAGGCTTGGGTTCTTGGAGCATGGTTGCGGGATCTTTGTCTTGAAATGCGGAGGCTGATAACTCAGAGACTGGAGCTGAGAGATAGACTGGGAACTGAACATCAACATAGAGCAGGGACTTAGCCTTCGAGAAGCCAGGACTCATCTTTAACACAACACAAACATGAGACAGGACAGAACATAGACAGAGCTGGGACTTATCCTACGACAAGCCAGGACTCAACTTCTCTCCACACCAAAGTGGGACAGGTCTCTCTGTCAGGTAACAGCAGAACAGCCAGAGTTACCCAACAGAGGCAAGGACAAGACAAGACAGGTCCCCCCACAGGGAAACGGCAAAACGGCCTAGCTTACCCCACGGAGGCGAGGACAGGACAAGACAGATCCCCCAGCAGGGCAACGGAAAAACGGCCTGACTTATCCCACAGAGGTGAGGACAAGAAGAGACAAACGCCAAAGAACAACAGACAGTTCCATCTCTGCTCCGGGTTAGCTCCAAGTCTCAGTTCAGGCAGCAACCTCAGCTGGCTACAGAAACAGCCGGATCCCTACCCAACTCAGAGTGGCTGACAGCCACTCTGCTGGCCCAGGAAACAGCCAAATCCATACCACAAAGACCACTCCAACGAGTGGCAACAAGGCTCCATGAAGCGGTGGTCCTACAACCAGGTCTGGAGATCACGAATGGTTTCACTAGCCTTCCATCAGCAGGTTGCTCCAAGGGGGACTGACAAGACAAACCAGCTGCCCACACTCCAACCCAAGGCTCCTTATCTTGCAGGCCCAAAGATGGGAATCAGGTGCATTTGATTTAGTCAAACAAGGGACAGCTGGAAGACCCGGAGTCCTGATTCCATGGACCGGACCATGAACCGGAATGCGGACTTCACGGACCAGACCATGACAGTAACCCCCTTATACTGGAGCCTCCGGGCGACTGAAGAGACTCTCCAGGACTAAGGACAACTCGGGCGGGTGGGTGGGAGGTTTCGGCACTAGGGAATCCTGGATGGCGAGAGTTATCTCCAGTGTCTGTGTCGCTGGGTCCATGGTTGGCTGGTTTGTTCAGTCACAAAGGGGATGCTGGGAACGGACCCAAATGCACGACACAGACACTGAAGTACAAGGAACAGGACTTGACTAGAGTAGGGACATGACAGGATTCAGGCATGGAGCAGGGACAAGAACGCAGAGTCGGGCTAGGGAAAGCAGGACCAGGACTAGGAACCATGGACCAGGAGACAAGGCTTGGACTCCGAGACTGAGACTGGACATGGACCCAGAAACTGGGTCTTGCCTCGGGCTCGGACCCCGGAACCAAGGAAGGACGTGACATGGCTTGAGGCTGGGGTCTGGTGTCTTGATCTTGGCTTGGGATCCTCGAGGCTTGGGTTCTTGGAGATTGGCTTGGGATCCTCGAGGCTTGGGTTCTTGGAGCTTGGCTTGGGATCCTCGAGGCTTGGGTTCTTGGAGCTTGGTTTGGGATCCTCAAGGCTTGGGTTCTTGGAGCTTGGCTTGGGATCCTCGAGGCTTGGGTTCTTGGAGCTTGAGCTTGGCTTGGGATCCTCAAGGCTAGGGTTCTTGGTGCTTGGCTGCAGGATCTTGGTTTTGAAATGCAGAGGCTGGTAACTCAGAGACTGGAGCTGAGAGACAGACTGAGAACTGAACATCAACATAGAGCCAGGACTTATTCTTCAACAAGCCAGGACTCAACTTCATCTCCACACCAAGGTGGGACAGGTCTCTCCATCAGGTAACAGCTGAATGGCCAGATTTACCCAACAGAGGTAAGGACAAGACAAGACAGGTCCCCCCGCAGGGCAACAGAAAAATGGCCTGGCTTACCCCCATGGATGCAAGGACAAGACAGATTCCCCTGCAGGGCAACAGCAAAACAGCCTGGCTTACCCCACAGAGGTGAGGATAAGAAGAGACAAACACCAAAGAACAACTGATAGTTCCATCTCTGCTCCAGGGAAGCTCCAAGTCTCAGTTCAGCCAGAAACCTCAGCTGGCTACAGAAACTGCCAAATCCATACTGCAAAGATTACTCCAACAAGTGGCAACAAGGCTCCATGAAGCGGTGGTCCTACAACCTGGTCTAGAGATCACAAATGGTTTCACTAGCCTTTCATCAGCAAGTTGCTCCAAAGGGGACTGACAAGACAAACCAGCTGCCCACACTCAATCCCAAGGCTACTTATATTGCAAGCCCAAAGATGGGAATCAGGTGCCTTTGATTAACTCAAACAAGGGACAGCTGGAAGACCCGGAGTCCTGAGTCCATGGACCAGACCGTGAACTGGAATGCAGATTTCACGGACCGGACCATGACACAGCCATGAAACAAAGAAACACCATGGAACCTGTTCGAGAAAACATCAAACATCCAGCACGAGGAAAAAAGAACAGACCCTGCAAATGACAGAAAGCGTGCAAACAACACACAGAATATCAAACATCAGACCAGGAGTTCAGTAATATTCAGTCCAGTGCTTTGCCACGAGTCCACCGCAGGCCGCATGCACAGCCATTCTTCGCTGAAGTGCCCCAGTCCATGTTGATGGCCCCCGATCACACTGCTCAAAAACAGCAAAATAAAAGAGTAACCAAAATCCAGAAATACATGCATCATAAACGTCAAAGTCCCCCAAAAAGAATCCACATCCTCACCACTAATCCTAACCTTATTATTAAACCCGCCGATAAGCGGGGTGCTGTTGTAGTCTGGCGTACTGATCTCTACCTTGCCGAGGCACAGCGACAACTCGCGGATACCTCCTCTTATTTACCCCTCGATCATGACTCCACTAAGGAGCACCAGGCCATTGTCTCCCACACCATCACCAACTTTATCCACTCAGGGGATCTCCCATCCACTGCTACCAACCTTATAGTTTCCACACCCCGCACTTCCCGTTTCTACCTCCTACCCAAGATCCACAAACCTGCCTGTCCTGGCCGACCTATTGTCTCAGCTTGCTCCTGCCCCACCGAACTCGTTTCTGCATACCTCGACACTGTTTTATCACCCCTTGTTCAATCCCTTCTGACCTATGTTCGTGACACTTATCACGCTCTTAAACTTTTCAATGATTTTAAGTTCCCTGGCCCCCACCGCTTTATTTTCACCATGGATGTCCAGTCCCTATATACTTCCATCCCCCATCAGGAAGGTCTCAAAGCTCTACGCTTCTTTTTGGATTCCAGACCTAATCAGTTCCCTTCTACCACCACTCTGCTCCGTCTAGCGGAATTAGTCCTTACTCTTAATAATTTCTCCTTCGGCTCCTCCCACTTCCTCCAAACTAAAGGTGTAGCTATGGGCACCCGTATGGGTCCTAGCTATGCCTGCCTTTTTGTTGGCTTTGTGGAACAATCTATGTTCCGTGCCTATTCTGGTATCTGTCCCCCACTTTTCCTTCACTATATCGACGACTGCATTGGCGCTGCTTCCTGCACGCATGCTGAGTTCGTTGACTTCATTAACTTTGCCTCCAACTTTCACCCTGCCCTCAAGTTTACCTGGTCCATTTCCGACACCTCCCTCCCTTTTCTAGATCTTTCTGTCTCTGTCTCTGGAGACAGCTTATCCACTGATGTCTACTATAAGCCTACTGACTCTCACAGCTATCTGGACTATTCCTCTTCTCACCCTGTCTCTTGCAAAAACGCCATCCCCTTCTCGCAATTCCTCCGTCTCTGCCGCATCTGCTCTCAGGATGAGGCTTTTCATTCTAGGACGTGGGAGATGTCTTCCTTTCGTCCCCCCCATCCCTCCCCACTGATCTCCCTCCTGGCACTTGTCCGTGTAAGCGGAACAAGTGCTACACATGCCCTGACACTTCCTCCCTTATCACCATTCAGGGCCCCAAACAGTCCTTCCAGGTGAGGCAACACTTCACCTATGAGTCGGCTGGGGTGATATACTGCGTCCGGTGCTCCCGATGTGGCCTTCTATATATTGGCGAGACCCGACGCAGACTGGGAGACCGCTTTGCTGAACACCTACGCTCTGTCCGCCAGAGAAAGCAGGATCTCCCAGTGGCCACACATTTTAATTCCACATCCCATTCCCATTCTGACATGTCTATCCACGGCCTCCTCTACTGTAAAGATGAAGCCACACTCAGGTTGGAGGAACAACACCTTATATTGCGTCTGGGTAGCCTCCAACCTGATGGCATAAACATCGACTTCTCTAACTTCCGCTAATGCCCCACCTCCTCCTCGTACCCCATCCGTTATTTATTTTTATACACACATTCTTTCTCTCACTCTCCTTTTTCTCCCTCTGTCCCTCTGAATATACCCCTTGCCCATCCTCTGGGGACCACCCCCCCTTGTCTTTCTTCCCAGACCTCCTGTCCCATGATCCTCTCGTATCCCTTTTGCCTATCACCTGTCCAGCTCTTGGCTCCATCCCTCCCCCTCCTGTCTTCTCCTATCATTTTGGATTTTGGATCTCCCCCTCCCCCTCCAACTTTCAAATCCCTTACTCACTCTTCCTTCAGTTAGTCCTGACGAAGGGTCTCAGCCTGAAACATCGACTGAACCTCTTCCTAGAGATGCTGCCTGGCCTGCTGCGTTCACCAGCAACTTTTATATATGTTGCTTGAATTTCCAGCATCTGCAGAATTCCTGTTGTTTCCTCACCAATCAATCCTTGCAACATGGAACCCAAGGACCTGTACTTTCATAAGAAATAGGAGCAGGAGTCGGCCGTCTGGGCCGTCGAGCCTGCTCTGCCATTCAATAAGATCATGGCTGATCTGAACATGGATTTATCTCCACCTGCCTGCCTTTTCCCCATAACCCTTAATTCCCCTACTATGCAAAAATCTATCCAAACTTATCTTAAATATATTTACTGAGTAGCTTCCACTGCTTCATTGGGCAAAGGATTCCACAGATTCACCACTCTCTGGGAAAAGTAGTTCCTCCTCATCTCCGTCATAAATCGACTCCCCCAAATCTTGAGGGTATGTCTCCTAGTTCTAGTCTCACCTACCAGTGGGAACAACTTTCCTGCCTCTATCTTATCTATCCCTTTCATAATTTTATATGTTTCTATAAGATCTCCTCTCATTCTTTAGAATTTCAGTGTGTACAATCCCAGGCAACTCAATCTCTCCTCATAGTCTAACCTCCTCATCTCCAGAATCAACCTGGTGAATTTCCTCTGCACTGCCTCCAAAGCCAGTATATCCTTCCTCAAATAAGAAGACCAGAACTGCACGTGATACTCCAGATGCAGCCTCACCAGTACCCTGTACAGTGGGAGCATAATTTCCCTGCTCTCAAATTCAATCTTTCTAGCAATGAAGGCCAGCATTCCACTTGCCTTCTTGACAGCCTGTTGCATCTGCAAACCAACCTTTTGTGATTCATGTACAAGCACTCACAAGTCCCTCTGCACAGCAGCATGCTGCAATTTTTTACCATTTAAATAATAATCTGTTCTTCCATTTTTCCTTCCAAAGTGGATGACCTCACATTTACCAACATTGTACTCCATCTGCCAGACCCTTACCCACTCACCTAACCTATCTATATCTCCCTGCAGACTCTCCGTATCTTCTGCACAATTTGCTTTTCCACTCAATTTAGTATCATCAGCAACTTAGAGGGAGGAGCGAGGAGAAGATGGCGGCGCGATGCAGCGCACGCGGCCATTCTGAACGATATCCATATGTGTTAACTAGGGGGCCGTGCACAATCCTGATTTGATGGAGACAGCCGTGAGAAGCACGGAGAAACACATGGAGTAACTTCTGAAATGCCCGCTTCGCTGCCGCTGCTACTGTGCGATTGAGAATCTCCGGAGGGGAAGGCCCCAAATCCTTGGCTTTGCCTATTGCCCGTCGCCGGGGCTGGGGTCGAAGCGCTCGGCAGTGATGGTGCTCGGTGCTCAGTGTCGGAGGGCTGGTCGGATGCTCAGAGTTTTCGGACGGACTCGGAGTCAGACTGTGGTCAGATGCTTTCAGGATGCTGCATCGGCAAGTTTGCGGCGCTGGAGGTTCACTGTCTGCGTGAGATCATGGGACTTCCGAGAGACTTTGAAACTTTTAGTGTGCCTATGGTCTGTTCTTATCAAATTACAGTATTGTTTTGCACTGTTGTAACTATATGTTATAATTATGCATTTTTTGTCAGTTTTTAAAGTCGGTTTGTCATGTGTTTCTTTGATATCATTCTGGAAAAACATTGTATCATTTCTTAATGCATTACTAAATGAGAATAAAAGAGGACTGCGTGTCCTCATAATCTAATCTAAAAAAAAACTTAGATACACTACACTTGGCCCCCTCTTCAAGGCCGTTAATGTACATCGTGAACAGTTGTGGACCCAGCACCGACAAATGCAGGACACTGCTAACCACTGATTGCCAACCAGAGCAACATGTATCCCAACTCTCTGCATTCTATTAGTTAACCCATCCTCAATCCATGCTAATATACCCCCCAACTCTGTGCATCCTTATCTTATGGGTAAGTCTTTTATTGGGCACCTTATCGAATGCATTCTGGAAATCCAAGTAAATAATGTCCATCTGTTCCCCTCTATCCACTGCGCTTGTTATATCCTCAAAGAACTCCAGCAAGTTTGTCAAACAGGACCTGCCTTTGCTGAATCCATGCTGCGTCTGCCTGATGGATCCATTTCTTTCCAGATGCCTCGCCATTTCTCCGAGAAGAGGGAAGAGGAAGTCCGGTCAAATGCTGGCAGATGGCACTGAACAGCTGCCCGTCCTCTGCTCTCATCCTTGTCGACTTCAATTTTGCTTGACGCCTCAATTGGAGAGAAGCAATGGCGTCGATCATGGGCTCATGCCCTTGACATCTCAGTTGGAGAACAAAGGGAAGATTACCATAACAACACACATCAAAGTTGCTGGTGAACGCAGCAGGCCAGGCAGCATCTCTAGGAAGAGGTACAGTCGACGTTTCAGGCCGAATCCCTTCGTCAGGATGCTGCCTGGCCTGCTGCGTTCACCAGCAATTTTGATGCGTCCTGACGAAGGGTCTCGGCCTGAAACGTCGACTGTACCTCTTCCTAGAGATGCTGCCTGGCCTGCTGCGTTCATCAGCAACTTTGATGTGTGTTGCTTGAATTTCCAGCATCTGCAGAATTCCTGTTGTTTGTGTTTTTAAAAAAGCTTACCATAAGCCTTCTTAACTACCATAGCAGCCTGTGTCGCCACTTTCAGGGAGCTATGAACTTGGACCCCAAACTCCCTCTGCTTATCAACACTGTTAAGGGTCTTGCCCAGAACAGTGTACTGTCTCTTTACATTTGACCTACCAAAGTGTAGCTCTCCACATTTAGCTGGGTTAAAGTCCACCTGTCATTTCTCTGCCCATATCTGCAATTGACCTGTATTCCACTATATTCTTTGCCAGTCTTCTAAACTATCTACAACACCACCAATGTTTGTATCATCTGCAAACTTATTAATCCACCCATCTACATCTTCAGTCAAGTCATTCATATACATCAGTAACAGTAGAGGTCCCAGTACACCTCCCTGAGGAGCACCACTAATCACAGACCTTCAGTTGGAACAAGTATCTTTGATCACTACCCTCTGTCTTCTCCGGGCAAGCCAGTTCTGAATCCAAGCGGCCAATTC
Organism: Mobula hypostoma; assembly: GCF_963921235.1. Lineage (NCBI taxonomy): Eukaryota > Metazoa > Chordata > Chondrichthyes > Myliobatiformes > Myliobatidae > Mobula > Mobula hypostoma. Next base: position 93,418,924 of record NC_086101.1, read on the forward strand.
ACCATGGATCCAATGCATCTTAATGTAACCCCTGTGCACCACTTGTCTGATCTCGTGGGATTGGTTACTGCACTCTTTATGAGAAAATCACATTCCATAGTACAGTACCACACTAGGTGCTAGTCGGCCATCAGCAGCTCTAGATATCGTAATGAGGCAGTGAATAGAAAATACACACTTCTGGAGGTAAGTTTTGTTTCTGAAAAAAAAAACAAGATATACAAAATGTTTACATGAATAAGAGCAATCCAAAGTTCCAACATTCTGTCTAGGTTCCAAATCTCAGATAGCAACAAAAATTAAATTCCTGTTTAGTTGGAATCAGTGAGATTTATCAGAATAACCTTTATTACTCCAATTCCTCTAACTAACTAGATCTAAAGGTTTGCAGACTAACTAACAACAGAAAACTAATCAAATTCCTATTCTTAAGAATTATGGTTAATTTCAGTTTCATTTCAGGTCAGTATGTCTACATATTCAACACCAAAAAAAATATACAGCTTCAGTCATTTCATGACAAATTCTCAACATCACAGCTTTTAAACAAAATAAACCTCATTCAGTCACTTATCAAAGTCTTTGCAAAAATAATCAGTTCTTCCAGAAAATCAATTTCAGATCCTTCGAATAAGGAAATAAACATATACATCCAACCGTATTAAATCCTCTAAGTCTTGGAACATTTCATTCCCACGCTGGTTCTTCATCTTGGATGGCTCATTCCAATTTTATTTGTTTTGTTGGATGGAATAGTTGGTAATCCAGGGAAAATTGGTTCACAATACTTATACAAAAAAGCCCCGATCTAATCCCTTGGTGTGAATTAACAAAACTAATTACCCATTACACGGTAGAGATCTTGGACACTCATCTCTGCTGATATTGTCTCGTTACAGCTGCTGCTTGTTCTAGTTGTAGCTATAATAAATCTTTTATCGCTATTGTCTCTCCTCCAGGGGTTTCACCCTGAGGTTTTCAAGTAAGTAGGGTAGAGATAGTCATAGTTTATATCTTTAGTTTCTAATAGCTTGCTGTGTATCTCTTGCTTGTCCGAGCCTGCATCAGCCATGCCTTGTTCTCGCATTGTTTTCTCCCACAAACTCTCTCTTTTTAAAAATTCGGTAAACCTCATTTTCATTCCTCCACAGGTGGAGCTTTCTAGCATTACATGTTTGGGTTTAATTAACCTGGGTTACACCAATCTTCTGGATGAACCTCTCATGAGGGACCTTGTCAAATGCCTTACTAACATCCATAGCTCTTCCTTCGTCAGTCACCCTCGTCAGCTCGTCAAAAAACTCATTTAAGTTAGTAAGACACGACTTACCCAAAGCAAAACCATTTGGAGAATCATCAGGACATGGCTCTCCAAATGGCGCATAAATCATATCGCTTAGAATTCTCTCCAGTAACTCACCAGTCTATATTTTCCAGGATTATCTCTGGTTCTTTTTTTGAATAATGGAACAATATTAAATAATCACCAGTCCTCCAGGATCTTGCAAGTGGCAAGAGAGGACACAAAGATATTGGTCAAGGCCCCAGAAATCTTTTCATACCTTCTGCAATAACCTGGGTTATATCTCATTAGGCCCCAGGGATTTATCCACCTTAATGCTCTTTAAGAGACCCAACACTACTTCCTTCTTTCCCTTGAAGTACCTGAGCATATCAGTAAAAAACTTATTGTAAACCTTCACCACAAACAATGAAGAGACGACCAAAGGCAAGGCTGAGTTGTGGATCACAGTGTTTGGGTGCAATGTGAAGTCAAAGCGTGATCGAAACAGAGTCAGGGCAAGGCCAAGGCATGTTCGAGATGGAGTCGGGGTGAGGTGTGTTTGACATGGAGTCAGGGCGAGGTGTGTTCGAGATGGAGTCGGGGCGAGGTGTGTTTGAGATGGAGTCGGGGCGAGGCGTGTTTGAGATGGAGTCAGGGCGAGGACGAGGCGTGTTCGAGATGGAGTCGGGGCGAGGTGTGTTCGAGATGGCGTCTGGGCGAGGCATGTTCGAGATGGAGTCGGGGCAAGGGCGAGGCGTGTTCGAGATGGAGTCGGGGTGAGGGCGAGGCGTGTTCGAGATGGAGTCGGGGCGAGGTGTGTTCGAGATGGCGTCTGGGCGAGGCATGTTCGAGATGGAGTCGGGGCAAGGGCGAGGCGTGTTCGAGATGGAGTCGGGGTGAGGGCGAGGCGTGTTCAAGATGGAGTCGGGGCGAGGCGTGTTCGAGATGAAGATGGGGCGAGGACGAGGTGTGTTCGAGATGGAGTTCGGGCGAGGGCGAGGTGTGTTTGAGATGGAGTCCAGGCGAGGGCGAGTTGTGTTCGAGATGGAGTTCGGGCGAGGGCGAGGTGTATTTGAGATGGAGTCCGGGCGAGGGCGAGTCGTGTTCGAGATGGAGTCGGGGCGAGGTGTGTTCGAGATGGAGTCCGGGCGAGGGTGAGGCGTGTTCGAGATGGAGTCCGGGCGAGGGTGAGGCGTGTTCGAGATGAAGACGGGGCGAGGACGAGGCACGTTCGAGATGGAGTCCGGGCGAGGGCGAGGCGTGTTCGAGATGGAGTCGGGGCGAGGACGAGGCATGTTCGAGATGAAGTCAGGGCGAGGACGAGGCGTGTTCGAGATGGAGTCCGGGCGAGGGCCAGGCGTGTTCGAGATGGAGTCGGGGCGAGTGGAACGGAAAAAATCGGAGTGTAGGAGATGTAGATTTGAAGCCCATCCACCTAAACCGTGAGTGAGGTATGATCGATCTAAGTGCCAGGCCAATTTGGGAAGGTCGGTTGTGGGGCCCAGGCCCAGAGTGTACTGATGTGACAGGGCCCAAGTCCTTGTACAAGAAATGGTCTGATTTATACTCCGGGCCAGATGGATTGAAAAGGCGGGGTGTCGGGACAAGAGGCAACAGTCAGGCCAGTTCTGCTTGCTGATCCACCAAGTTTACTCGGCTCTACGCTGGGGGCCTGTTCTGGCTGCTTTCGGCTTTGTGTCTGAGGGCTCCGCAGTGTTTACTCTTACGGTTTCGGTTTTGTGTCTGTAGGCTCCGCAGTGTTTACTGTTACGGTTTCGGCTTCGTGCCTGCCGTCTCCGCAGTGTTTACTGTTACGGTTTCGGTTTTGTGTCTGTGGGCTCAGCAGTGTTTACTGTTACGGTTTCGGTTTTGTGTCTGTGGGCTCCGCAGTGTTTACTGTTACGGTTTCGGTTTTGTGTCTGTGGGCTCCGCAGTGTTTACTGTTACGGTTTCGGTTTTGTGTCTGTGGGCTCCGCAGTGTTTACTGTTACGGTTTCGGTTTTGTGTCTGTGGGCTCCGCAGTGTTTACTGTTACGGTTTCGGTTTTGTGTCTGTGGGCTCCGCAGTATTTACTGTTACGGTTTCGGCTTCGTGTCTGTAGGCTCCGCAGTGTTTACTGTTCAGCTTTTGGCTTTGTGTCTGTGGACTCCGCAGTGTTTACTGTTACGGTTTCGGTTTTGTGTCTGTAGGCTCCGCAATGTTTACTGTTACGGTTTCGGCTTCGTGCCTGTGGGCTCCGCAGTGTTTACTGTTACCGTTTCGGCTTCGTGCCTGCAGGCTCCGCAGTGTTTACTGTTAGGGGCTGAACTGAGGCCGAGACTGTGGGCCTGCTTCGGCTGCTCCAGACTTCGTTTCTGAGGACTCACTTTCGTTCTAAATGCTAATCGCTTACTTATATTGTTTGCACGATTTTATTGTCTCTCTCTCACTCTCTGCACGTTGGGTGTTTGTCATTTTTTATGGGTTCTTTTGGGTTTCTTGTTTTGTGGCTGCCTGTCAGGAGATGAAACTCAAACTTGTATGATGTATACATAATCTGATAATATACTTTGAATTTCACCCCTCCTCCTCTCACTCACCTTTCCACTCATCTGGCTTCATCTATTACCCCCCAGCATGGTCTCTTCCCCCTCCCTCATCTTCTTGTTCTTCCTTGCCAGTCCTTACGAAGGGTCTCATCCTAAAATATTGACTGTTTATTCCTCCCCACACATGCTGCCTTACCTGGTGAGTTCCTCCAACATTTTGTGTGTGTTATGCTGATAGATTCTGTTTAAAAACACAGAAAACCTACAGCACAATACAGACCCTTTGGCCCACAATGCTGTGCCAAACGTACTTACTTTAGAAATTACCTAGGGTTACCCACAGCCCTCTATTTTTTTAAGCTCCATTTTCAACACAAATTTAGATGTCTTAACATGGTTCATGGGTGAAAACACAATCTTGTTGATGAGCCATACACAAGGATATTAGAGCAGAATCTAAAACTCCCTCAAATATATAAGCATCATTATTCTGGTGAAAGCTTACATGGTATTGTGGATGTTTTTGTGATATGCGTGGCTGTGTCCTTAAATTGCTGGCAACCTTCCTGTAATGCAGCAAACAGAATTGCACAAAATAATCCAAATGTAGATTTAGGTTTTAAACCGCTGCAACTTGACTTGAATACTCCACACTTGGGCTGACGAAGTGCTGCCACTTTCAGAATTCAATGGACTTGTACACCAAGATCCCTCTGTCCAAAGCCTCCACCAGGCACACACCACCAGCCTCAGGGACAACTTGTATCCTGCCGTTAGCAAACTCTTCAATAGGCATCTTGTATGATGGACTCTTGACCTCACAGTCTACCTTGCTATGATCTTGCATGTCATCGTTTACCTGTACTGCACTTCATTGGCAGAATTTAAACATTATTCTGCATTTTTATTATTTACTTTATTCTACCTCAATGCCCTGCGTGATGATTGATTGGTATCAACAGCTGGAAGACAAGCCTTTCACTGTACCTTGCTACATTTGACAATAATGTACCAATACCAAAAGCTTCCAGGGTGTTATTAAGAGCCAGAAGTTCATGCACTGAGAGTAGAGAGAAATTGTGTATTAGTGCTGAAAGGGTTTTACTGCCAACCCACCTACCCTGGATGTGACAGTGTATGTTTTTCCCAGGTTAGTTCCATCAGCCACCTCAAAAACCACAAAACTGAACTTGGAAGCAAATCACTCTTGATCCCAAGAGATAGCCTAAGAAGAATTTTCGACGAAAACTTCTCACAAACATCGGCTTGATTAAAAGTTCAAAAACGGTAACTGTAAGCTTGCTACTTGCTCCCATTCAGTGAAGAATGAATCTCTTATAACTGTCACTTGTCCCTGAATCAGAAATTTATAAGCTCAAACTCCACTCCAAAGACAAAAATAGATGATTGCCAGCTGCATTTTGTACTACTCCACCAATCAAGTCATTCACTAATATACCCTATTATGCATCCACAAATAAAGATGATTGGTCGTTAGCCCATGATGAATTTTTCATTCCGCAAGTTGTTAGAGTTTGAAAGGCACTGTTGGAGATTGTGATGGAGGTTTATTCAGTTACCTAATTGAAAAGGAAGTTGGACCTGTTTTACAAGGCTGGTAGCATTAGCACAATGCTTTTACAGCTCAGGGCATCGGAGTTTACAGTTAAAAATTCCGGCATCCTTTGAAAGAAGTTTGCACATCATTCCCATGAGTGCATGGGCTTCCCCCGGGTGCTCCAGTTTTCTCCCACTGTCCAAAGACGTACCAGTTAGTAAGTTAACTAATCATTGTAAATTGTCCCGTGATAAGGCGAGTAGGTTTCTGGGCTGGTGCGGCTCGTTGGGCCAGAAGGGCCTGTTCTGCACCGTCTCTTTAAATATATAAATAAAAACAGAGAGAATATACTATGGGGAATGGAGCTAACTAGTTTGCTTTGGTATGAAGCTGGTATAGAATCGATGGGCAGAGTGGTCTCATAGCATACACTAACAGTTACACTGAGTCCCTCCAGCATCTTGTTTTTTAGCGCTGTAAATGGAAGAATTGATTCATTTCATCTTTGAAATAGAGCTAAATGCAAGTTGGCATCTGTTGGCATCTCCAAAAGGGGGTAATTTCAAAAATAAGTAAATGCCATTAAAGCTTTTTGGAGCATCTTGAGGCTTGACATAAATGCAAGTTCCTTTTTTATTATTATGTTTGGATAAATTGTTAACTGGTGATTTGAGCATTTACTCATGTTACCTCCTAAAACTTTTGATGCAAGAGGAGATTCTGGTTCAATAAATTCACTGCCCATTTCTGTTAAGTAACAAATGAAGGAACTGAAATTACTTCCAATGTACAGGAGGTGTATTAATATAACAGTAAAAATTGTAATCAATTTTTTAACATATTCAGAAGAAAGCCTGTGAAAGCTGAAGGGTGTTAAAAGCAATGCAAGATTGAGTGGTGTAATTAACGCAATGTGCACAAGTCCAATCTGTTGTTTCATTGTGAACTCATCTCCTTGGTGCTTGTCAGATGCCGAGATGAAGCTTGGTCTGTTCTGTTGGTTAAGTTCACCCTTACGGGCATCGTTAGCAACCATTTCTTTGGCAGCTTAGACTCCAGGCTAATCAATAGCACCACCAGTAGATCCACTGCCTGACAGTGCCGGAGGCTCGGGTTCAAACCTGCCCTTGGCTGCCGTCTTTGTGGAGTTTTCATGTTCTCCCTGTGAACGCGTGGGTTTCCTCCCACATCATATAACTGCTCATGTTGGAAACTAATTTGGCCCTGCTGTATAGGTGAATAGTGGATCTGGGGATAAGATAAGGATATCATGAGAATGTGAGTATAAAGAAATTGGATTAAGGTTGGATTATTGTAAATGTGTGGTTGATGGTTAGCATGGAGTCAATGGGCTGAAGGGTCTGTTTATGTGTTTTATAACACTCTGCCTCTAGAATTTCTTTCTTCACCCGTCTTGGTCTATCTAGTTTTCTTTTTCCTTCATGACCCCCAGTTTGTTGTAAATATTACTGATGGGGGTGAATTTGTTCATTCTGCACTCTCTTCCCTGCCCTCACCCTCTACGACACTATCCTGACCCTTCTCCCTCCTTTCTTTATCCACCATTCCTTCCCCTTCCAGCTCACTGCAGCAGGTGACATTGAAAACAGGCTATGCAAGGTGTATGGTTTAGTGAGGTGTCAATGTTAATGAGCCGTGTGGCAGAGCTCTGCGAAGTTGGACTTCTTCCACTCTCCCCCAGAGGATTTCTCCCTGTGTTTCTTAAACATCCTAGAAAGCAGCATTAAAGAAGATGGGAATGGGACACTAATTTATCCAACCACTCAATATGATTCTGGTTTCTGCACCAATCTGATGCTTTCCTCCTGCTCAATCCTCATATCCCTTCATTCTGTAAATGTCCAAAGTCGTCCCAGCCACCAGCATGAGTGCTAGTAATCACAAAAACCCAGATTGTATTGTGGCAAAACTCCTACAGTCTACACCAAAGAAACTCCTCCTTGTATATCAAGGACACGACCCAGCCAGCCAACACACTATTCGTCCCTCTTCCCTCTAGGAGAAGGCTCAGGAGCTTGAATACTCGTATGGCCAAATTTGGTAACAGCTTCTTTCCAACTGTGATAAGACTGCTGAACGGATCCTGACCCGGATCTGGGCCGTACCCTCCAAATATCCGAACCTGCCTCTCAGTTTTTTTGCACTACCTTACTTCCCATTTTTCTATTTTCTATTTATGATTTATAATTTAATATTTACTAATTTTAACTATTTTTAATATTTAATATTTGTAATCCAGGGAGTGTGAAGTGCAGAATCAAATACTGCCGTGATGATTGTATGTTCTAGTACCAATTGTTTGGCGACAATGAAGTATAAAGAATATAATATGCACTAAAAGCTACACACCAGATGCAAATACAGAGACAGTAACACAGAGTGCAGGATGAAGAACATCGTCACTGTGTTATAAGACTATAAGACACAGGAGCAGATTTAAGCCATTTGGCCCATCGAGTCTGCTCCGCTATTCCTTCATGGCTGATTTACTATCCCTCTCAATTCCATTCTCCTGCCTTCTCCCTGTAACCTTTTGATACCTTTACTAATCACAAATCTATCAACCTTCGCTTTAAATATACCCAGTGTCTTGGCCTCCATAGCTGTCTGTGGCAATGAATTCCACAGATTTGCCACCCTCTGGCTAAAGAAATTTCTCCTCATCTCTGTTCTACAAGGATGTCCTCTTGTTATAGTATGTGCAAAGTCAATAGGAGGAAACAAATTTGAAAGCAAGAACCCTGCACTTTGTCACATTGTTATCGTTTGCAGGACTTTTACTGTCAGTAAGGTACTTTCAAAGTATGGTCAGTATCAGAATCAGATTTATTATAAGACCATAAAATCTGGGAGCTGAATTCGGCCTATTTGGCCTATCAAGTCTCTCTGCAATTTCAACAGAGCTGATCCATTTTCCCTCCTAGCCCCAATATCCTGCCTTCTCCCCGTATCCCTCCCCTGATGGAACTTAGAAAAATAGAGGGCTACGGGTAACCCTAGGTAATTCCTACAGTAAGTACACGTTCGGCACAGCATTGTGGGTCGAAGGCCCTGTATTGTGCTGTAGGTTTTCAATGTTTCTATACCCTGACTGACCAACAATCTATCAACTTCTGCCTTAAATATAGCCATTGACTTGGCCTTCACAGCTGCCTGTGGCAATGATTTCCACAGATTCACGACCCTACGGCTAAAGAAATTCCTCCTCATCTCTGTTCTCACACGATACCACTCTATTCTGAGGCTGTGTCTTCTGGTTTTAGATTCTCCTACTACAGTAAACATCCTCTCCACATCCACTCTATCAAGGCCTTTCAACGTTTGAGAGGTTTCAATGAGGTCACCTCTCATTCTCCTGAATTCCACTGAGTGCAGGCCCAGAGCCATCAAAAGCCCTTCATATGACAAGCCTTTCAATCTCCGAGTCATTCTCCTGAACCTCTTTTGAACCCTCTCCAAAGTCAATACATCTTTTCTTAGATAAGGGGCCCAAAACTGCTCTCAATACTCCAATTGAAGGCTCACCAGAGCTTTTTAAAGCTTCAACATTACATCCTTGCTTTTATATTCTAGTCCTCTTGAAATGAATGCTAACATCACATTTGCCTTCCTCACCAGACTCAACCTGCAAATTAACCTTGAGGGAATCCTGCACAAGGACTCCCAAGTCCCTTTGTGTCTCAGGTTTTTGTATTTTCTCCATTTAGAAAAACAGTCATCCCTTTTGTTTCTGCTACCTAATTGCATGACCAGACACTTCCCGACACTATATTCCACCTGCCACTTCTTGCCCGTTCTCCTAATCTGTCTAAGTCTTGTAGTCTCTCCCCTTCCTCAAAACTGCCTGACCCTATCTTTGTATTGTCTGTAAACGTTGCCACAAAGCCATTAATTCTGTCATCCAAGTTAATGATATTTAACGTTAAAAGAAGTGGTCCCAACACTGACCTATGGAATATCACTAGTCACTGGCAACCAACCAGAAAATTATAGAACAGTGAGTCTTACTTCAGTGGTTGGTAAGTTGATGGAGAAGATCCTGAGAGGCAGGATTTATGAACATTTGGAGAGGTATAATATGATTAGGAATAGTCAGCATTGCTTTGTCAAGACTGATTGAATTTTTCGAGGATGTGACTAAACACATTGATGAAGGAAGAGCCGAAGATGTAGTGTGTACGGATTTCAGCAAGGCATTTGAGGCTTATTGAGAAAGTAGGGAGGCATGAGATCTAAGGGGACATTACTTTGTGGATCCACAGCCTGCTTGCCCACAGAAAGCAAAGAGTGGTTGTAGATGGGTCATATTCTGCATGGAGGTCGGAGACCAGTGGGGTGCCTCAGGGATCTGTTCTGGGACCCTTACTCTTTGTGATTTTTATAAATGACCTGGATGAAGAAGTGGAGGGATGGGTTAGTAAGTTTGCTGATGACACATAGGTTGGAGGTGTTGTGGATAGTGTGGAAGGCTGTCAGAGGTTACAGCGGGACATTGATATGATGCAAAACTGGGCTGAGAAGTGGCAGATGGAGTTCAACCCAGATAAATGTGAAGTGGTTCATTTTGGTAGGTCAAATATGATGGCAGAATATAGTATTAATGGTAACGTTCTTGGCAGTGTGGAGGATCAGGGGGATCTTGGGGTCCGAGTCCATAGAATGTTCAAAGCAGCTGTGCAGGTTGACTCTGTGGTTAAGAAGGCATACGGTGTATTGGCCTTCATTAATTGTGGAATTGCATTTAGGAGCCAAGAGGTAATGTTGCAGCTATATAGGACCCTGGTCAGACCTCACTTGGAGAACTATGCTCAGTTCTGGTCACCTCACTACGGGAAGGATGTGGAATACATAGAAAAGGTGCAGAGGAGATTTACAAGGATGTTGCCTGGATTGGGGAGCATGCCTTCTGAAAGCAGGTTGAGTGAACTTGGCCTTTTCTCCTTGGAATGACGGAGGATGAGAGGTGACCTGATAGAGGTGTATAAGATGATGAGAGGCATTGATCGTGTGGATAGTCAGAGGCTTTTTCCCAGGGCTGAAATGGTTGCCACAAGAGCAGAGAGTGGTGAGTGCGTGGAATGGGCTGCTGGCAACGGTGGTGGAGGCGGATACGATAGGGTCTTTTAAGAGACTTTTGGATAGGTACATGGAGCTTAGAAAAATAGAGGGCTATGGGTAAGCCTAGTAATTTCTAGGTAGGGACATGTTAGGCACAACTTTGTGGGCCGAAGGGCCTGTACTGTGCTGTAGATTTTCTATGTTTCTATGTTTCTAAAAGCATCCTTTTATTCCCACTCATTGCCTCCTGCCAACCAACGATTACTTTATCCAAGCTAGAATCTTTCCTGTAATACCATGGGCTTGTAGCTTGTTAACCAGCCTCATGTCTGGCATCTTGTGAAGGGCCTTCTGAAAATACAAGCACACAACATCCACTGATTCTCCTTCATCTGTCCTGTTTGTTATTTCTCCAAAGAATTCCAACAGATTTGTCAGGCAACATTTTCCCTTGAGGAAACCATGCTGACTACGGCTTATTTTATCTCATGCCTCCAAGTACCCCAAAACCACATCCTTGACAATCAACTCCCAACATTTTCCCAACTAGAGATGTCAGAATAACTGGCCTATAACTGCCTTTCTTCTGCCTCTCTCCCTTCTTGAAGAGTGGAGTGACATTTGCAATTTTCCATTCCTCTAGAACATGCCAGAATCTATTGATTGTTGAAAGATCATTACTAATGCCTCCACAATCTTTTGATCCACTCTTTCCAAACCCTCTTTCCACCTCTTTCTGTACACCATCTGGTCCAGATGACTTTGCTACCTTCAGACCTTTTATTTTCCCAAAAACTTTCTCGCTAGTAATGGCAACTTCACATACTTCTGCCCCCTGACACTCTCAAACTTCTGGCATACTGCTGGTGTCTTCCACAGTGAAGACTGATGCAAAATCTTATTCAGTTCATCTGCCATTTCCTTGTCCCCCATTACTATTCCTCCAGCATCAACTTCCAGCAGTCTGATATCCACTTTCGCCTCTTGTGTACACTTTATGTGTCTGAAGAAACTTTTGGTATCCTTTTTAATATTACTGGCTATCTTACCTTCGTGCTCCATCTTTTTCTTCTTAATGACTTTCTTAGTTGCCCCTGTTGGTTTTTTAAAGCTTTTCAATCCTCTTAACTTCCCACTAATTTTTGCTCTCTTTGGCTTTCCTGTTGGCTTTGACTTACCTTATCAGCCACAGTCATGTGATTTTGCTTTAGAATACCTCTTCCTCTTGGGATGTATATATCCTGCGACTTCTGAACTGCTTCGAGAAATTTCAGCCATTGCTGCTCTGCCGTCATCCCTGCCACTGTTCTTTTCCAATCAATTTTGGCCAGCTCCTCTCTCATGTCTCTGTAATTCCCTTTACTCCACTGTAATACTAATGCATCTGACTTTTCAAATTGCAGGATGAATTTTATCATATTATGATCACTTACTCAGGGTTCCTTTACCTTAAGCTCCCCAGTCAGTTCTGGTTCATTGCACATCACCCAATCCAGAATCGCCGATCCCCTAGGGGGAGTGGGCTCAATCATGAGCTGTTCTGAAAAACACCATGTCATAGGCATTCTAGAAATTCCCCCTCTTTGGATTCAGCACTAACCTGATTTTCCCAATCTTTCCCTTTTGGCATCTATTTTCTATGTCCCATTTTCATTTGTATACCACATGCTTAAACTACTGTTTGGGGATCTGTATATAACTCTTATCAATGTCTTTTGACCCTTGCAGTTCCTTAGCTTTACCCACAATGATTCAACACGTTCCAACCTTGTGTCATCTCTTTCTAATGATTTGATTTCATTTTTTACCAACAGAGCCACACCACCCCCTCTACCTAAGTGCCTGTTCTTAAACGTACATAGACCATAGCAGTTTACAGCACATTACAGGCCCTCCAGCCCATAATGCTGTGCTGTCTATGTAACTTACTCTAGAGACTGTCTAGAATTTCCCTAGAGCATAGCCCTTTATTTTTCTAAGCTCCACGTACCTATCTAAGAGTCTCTTAAAAGACCCTATTGTATCCATTTCCACCACTGCCACCGGCAGTGCATTCCACACACCCACCACTCTCTGTGTGGAAAGCTTACCCGACATCCCTTCTGTATCTGCTTCCAAGCACCTTAAAACTATGCCCCCTTATGTTAGCCGTTTCAGCCCTGGGAAAAAGCCTCTGGCTATCCACACGATCAATGCCCCTCATCATCTTGTACACCTCTATCAGGTCACCTCTCATTCTCCGTCGTTCCAAGAAGAAAAGACAGTACACTCCGCTTATTCTCGTAAGGTACGCCCTCCAATCCAGGCAAAATCCTTGTAAATCTCCTCTGAACTCTCTCTATAGCATCCACTTTTGTATCTTTCAATACAATGTGTGTTCTTGGACATTAAGCTCTCAGCTATGATCTTCTTTCAGCCATGATTCAGTGATGTCTATAATGTCATACCTGCCAATCTCTAACTGTGCTACAAGTTCATCTACCTTATTCCATGTACTGGGTGCATTCTAATATAGCACCTTTAATCATATACTCATCCTTTTTGATCTTCTCTACTTTTTACATTGCAACTCATCCTGTTGACTGCAATTTTGCCCTATCTGTAGCCTCTCCTCACTACACACTGCCTCTGTCTGTAAAGCAACTACTGTGTCCTCAGCACTATCACCTTGGTTCCCATCCCCTTGCCATATTAGGTTAAACCTTCCCAACAACTCTCAGCAAACCTGCCCACAAGGTAATTGTCTCCCTTGGGTTCAGGTGTAACCTGTCTTTCTTGTACAGGTTGTACCTTCCCCAGAAGAGATCCCAGTGATCCGTAAGTCACTGATATATGACGTGAATTTCGTAGTTGCATTACAATGCAAAAATATAAACAGTATAATTTCAAAAATAGGAGGAATGATGAGATAGTGCTCATGGGGTCATGGACAATTCAGAAAACATATGACGGAAGGAAAGAAGCTGTCCCTGAATTATTGAGTGTGAGTCATTGGGCTTTTGTACCTCCTTGCTGATGGTATTAATGAGAAGCTGGCATGTCCTTGTTGGTTAGGGTCCTTAGTTTGGGATCAACACACACAAAACACTGGAGGAATTCAGGAGGCCAGGCAGCATCTATGGAAGAGAGTACAGACGAAGCTTCGGGCTAAAATTTTGGACGTCACCTTGAGGCACCATCTCTTGAAGATATTCTCGATGGTGGGAGGGTTGTGTTCATGCTGGAGCAGGATGATCGTAGCTTCTTCTGATCCTGTGCAGTGGAGCTTCCGCACTAGCACAACTGTGGTGGAACTAGTCAGAATGCTTTCCACCAAACTTCAGTGTGCTTGGCGGTACACTGAATTCTCTTAAACTCCTAATGAATTAGTGGCACTGCCATGCCTTCTTCACAATTGCATCAAGTACTGGGCCCAGGACAGGTCCTCCTAGAAGTTGATGCCAAAGAATTTGAAGTTGTTCACCCTTTCCACCACTAATCCGTCAATGAGGGTAGGTTTTGTTTTCCCAACTCCTCCAGAAATCCACAATCAATTTCTTCGTTTTCCAGACATTGAGAGAATGTTGTTCCGACATACTGTTGGAATATTGGAATTGCAGCAGCCAATTTGTACATAGCAAACTCCCACAAGGAACAGGAATCAACCAATCTTCTTTTCTGCTTTGAGGGACATGTGTTGGTCAGGACACCAGTAAAACTTCAGTCATCTTCTCAAAATACTGCAACAAAAGTATTTAATGTCCACTTGAGTGAGAAGATAGGACCCTCAGTTTACTGCTTCATGCCACAGATGATGCGGCTGGTTTTCCTTTGCATTAAACTGAAGTGTTAGCCAGAGTGGAGCACATCCGAAGACACAAGACACCAAAAAACCTTTGGCCCAATTACCAATGCTTCTAGACTACTTGAAGTAAGGAAGAGAGGGTAAGGAGAGAAATATTCACTTTGGAAGGTTGAGCTTAAAGGCAGAGTACAAGGGTTAATGGCAGGATTCTTAGTCGGGTCGAGGAATAAATGGATCTTGGATTCCATGTTCATAGATCCCTCAAAGTTGCAGTACAATTGGATAGGGTGATTAAGGAGTGTGGTGTTCCAGCCTTCATCTGTCAGGGGACTGAGTTCAGGAGCCACAAGGTCATGTTGCAGCTCTATAAAACTGCAGAGGGACCACACTCGGGGAATTGTGTTCAGTCCTCATTATAAGAAAGATGTATAAGTGTTAAAATAGGTGCAGAGGAAATTTACCAGGATGCTGTCTGGCTTAGAGAGCATGTTTTATTAGGAAAAGCTGAGCGAACTAGGGCTTTTTTCTTTGGAGTGAAGGAGGACGGGGGGGGCGGGGTGACGTGATAGAGTTTTACAAGATGATAAGAGGCATAGTTAGAGTGGACAACCAGACTATTCCCCAGGGTGACAATGACTAATAGGATAGGGAATAATGTTAAGGTGATTGGAGGATGTCGGAGGTAGTTATTTTACACAGAGAGTGGTAAGTACATGGAACTTGCTGGTGGCTGGTGGTAGAGGCAGATACATTAGGGACATTTGATAAGCACATGGATGAAAGAGAAATGGAGGGCTATGTAGGAGGAAAGTTTTGGATTGATCTTGGAGTAGGTTTGGAAATGAGCACAATATGGTGGGCCGAAGGACCTACATATACACTGTGCCACAGTGATCCATGTTCTCTGTTCACCTTTTTAATACACAAATGCTTTGAAGTACTGTGGCATACAGCATAAAAACAATTAATGTGCTTATAGTTCTGTGTCTGCCATGTTACTGGAGAAGCTAAGCAGATTATTTTAATCGGTTAATACCAGAAAAAATAGATTTAATAGTACTGAGCATCCAAAAGCCGATCTCAATATATTACAATTGGAAGGGCAGATTTGGAGCCAAACTCTGGAACGATTACTGATTGGAAACAAAGGCTTGAATATTTATTGGTCAGTCTGTAAATGCATGCTATTGTTCTATAAATTGTTAGGACATTTCACTTAAATTGGAAAGACTGAGATCCAGTCATTAAACTTCATTCAGATTAGTGTGAAGCCTTCTATCACAATACCATATTTTCTCAGTACAGATGATTTTTTTAATAAAGATTAATAGTAAAATTGGAGTTGAATCCAAATACTTCTTAGCTTCATCTGCCAAGGCTTTCAATGAAAGAGGCTCAGTATTTCTTTTCACATGGCTTATATTCAAGAGAGTCTGCTTCATGATTAGACACAGTCATTTCTGAGTCGAGCTTCTCATTTATCCAGTAATCTCTCCTTAACCTTCATACACCTAAATATTCATCATCACAAAACTCTGCACGAGGATTTTGACAGGTATTTGTATAATTAAGGTTAGTCAGATAACTAATCCAGAAGATATCTCACAGAAACTTAATCCCTATCTCACTTCAACAACCCCGTTCCAACCTATGTTCATTGATTGAATTTGGACTTCAAATTCTGTAATATCTCAAGTTCTCCCCAAACACCGAGATCCAATTTCAGTTTTTGTCTTGTAATCGTTGGCTATAAACCTGCTGTTTCACAGCTCTTTCATTTCCTGTATTTCAGTCCCTAATTAGATTTATTTCCGTTTTATCGGGAGAGGATTGGAAATGAGTTTTTAATCTAAGTGTGGTGATCAGCTCACTGTGGGACAATTTTTCTTTCCACATTCAGCAATGTCAACACTGTTTCCATCAGTATGTTAAAGAGGAAAGTCTTGTCTCTGGAATATCCCAAAACTGCTCAGAATGCTTTTTATAAATAGCTTGGTTGAGCATCACTAAATGTAGAAAGGGTCTCGAAAATCACAAAGGTTATACCATAACAGTTTTGAACATGCATCAAAATCTAGATTACTCGATTAAAGCACAATGGTAGCGTCACGGTTAGTGTGACAATATTACAGATCAGACATTCCAGAGTTTGGAGTTCAATTCCGACATTATCTGTATGGAGTTTTACATTCCTCCTTGTGACTGCATAGGTTTCTCCCCGGTGATCCCATTTCCTCCCACAGTCCAAAGACATACTGTTTCATGGGTTAATTGGTCATTGTAAATTGTTCTGTGATTGGGCGAGGGTTAAAATAGTTGGGTTGCTGAAGAGCTCTTAATACCACGTTCCACATTTTTAATGTTCCAAGTTCTATTTAGTGGCCACTTTCTTAGCTCGTTAATTTCTTATCAGCCAATCGCGGCAGTAACTCAATGCATAAAAGCATGCAGACGTGGTCAAGAGGTTGACTTGTTCAGACCAAACGTCAGAATGGGGAAGTGACTTAGACCACTATGCCAGATGGGGTAATTTGAGTATCTCTGAAACTACAAATCTGGCATTTTCATGCACAACCGTCTCTCAGAGTTTACAGAGAATGCAGAGAATGGTGCAAAAAAAAAACATGAAAAACATCCAATAAGCAGCAGTTCTGTTGGTGAAAACGCCTTGACAGAGTAAACTGGGAAATGGCTAGACTGTAATTCAAATAACCACGCATTACCATAACGGCATTCAGAGGAGCATCTCTGAATGCACAGCGTGTTGAACCTTGAAGTAGATAGACTACAGCAGCCCAAGACCACACCAGGTTCCACTTCTTTGGCCACTTTATTAGGTACACTTAGAGGAGTGTACCTGATAAAGTGGCCACAAAATGTATTTTCTCGAGTCTCAGAGATAATAACCAAAATTGATTTTTCACCCCACTAATCTGTGCTGACCATTAACGGCACATTAATTTTATTCTCCCCACTTCCCCTGGAGATTCTCCTATTTATCTACATTATGGTAGAATTTTACAGCAGCCAGTTAACCTACCAAGCTACACACCTTGACAATTTGGGAGGAAATCGGAGCACCCAAAGGAAACTCAAACACTCACAGGAAGAATGAACAAACTCCACACAGACAACTTCTGAAGTTAGGACTGAACCAAGTCTCTGGTGCTCTGAGACATTTGTTTGATCAGCTGTGGCACTGGGCTGTCCTATGTTTCTTTAGATAGATATAGAAATCATATTCTGAATTCAGAGAGCCTATTTGCGGTTCCTAGTGGCACTGTGTAGACTGGTGGTCCAAAATGAAAGAGTGAACATCCTGCATTATTTATTCTGCATTCTGTTACTGTTTTACCTTGTGCTACTACAGTGCACTGTGTAATGCTTTTTATTTATTTAGAGATTCAACGTGGAACAGGATCTTCCGGCCCAACGAGCCACACCGCCCAATTTAACCCTAGCCTAATCACAGGATAATTTACGATGTCCAACTAACCTACTAACCCTTCGAATGTGGGAGGAAACCGAAGGACCCAGAAGAAACCTGTGTGGTCACAGAGAGAACGTGAAAACTCCTTTCAGAAAGTGGCAGCATTGAACGCCGAGCTTCAGTGTGCTCTGAGCTGTAATAGCACTTCAGCACTGTGACGCCTCCTTTGACTTGTATGAACGGTATGTAACATGAGCTTTTTGCTGTCCCTCACTGTGCATTCACAGTAATACATTAAATTATTTCCAATTTCAATTCTAATAAGATTAAGACCAGTCTCCTTCCTTATAATTGGTGTTTGATAAAATAAAGAATAAATGAAACAAACTTCTTCTATTGAGTGGGAGATTATAAAACGGGAAGGAAGCAGACTAAATTGGCCAGTTCTAATAAACTCTCTCAACCTGAACGTTGACTGGCACATGTTATATACCCCTAGGGTTCATTTTTTCTGTGGATTGTCACTTTAAAACACTGAGAGAATGAAACTGACTTTTGGGACACTGTTGGATTTCTGCTGACTGCAAAATTGCTTGGTTACTATGGTGAGAGAGGTGGAGTTGTTTGATGGACAATGAATGTTTATGGTTTCTCGCAGCTTGTTTTGAATAAGCAAGGTCAGATGATCATCTTACAGACACATACAGTTGAGAGTCAGGATGGATTTGGTCAATGGAAGACACCAGTGAGTCGGTTGCTGGTTTAAACTTCAGCCCAAAGGGGTGAGTTGAGATCAATCTGATGTATTGATAATTGACTCTCACAAGTGCTGCAACTAGAAGAAGTTGGCAGAGCAGAGAGGAGAGAAAGGTTTGAAACAGAAGAAACCTAGTGACAAAGAGATCACTGTTTGGACTCTCTCCAAGTGGCCCGTAAGGGGTGAGTTTGATCCCATTCGAATACGGAAGTGTGATTGTCACATAGTTAATCCACAGGAGTGGGTTCTCTGGTGAGGAGAAAACCTTTGTGAATACCACATGTGTGTTTACCCTTTGTCTTGGTGTGGTAGTTCACTGAAGAAAGGCACCCCTGTGGCAAATCACTGTTGGAGTTATTTTGTATGTCATAGAACCGGATAAGTGGCTATCACGTTGTGTGTTTGGAGTAACCATGTGAAATCTATCGGTGTGTCGACCCTTGCCTGGGTGGTGATTCCCTTGAAGGTGGTCCCCTTGGTGATAAGCTACTGTCAGTGATACTTCGTGTGGAGTGGAGATAAAGCCTACTGCTATTGTTATTTTGTATTGCTGTCGTGGAATCTGTGGAATATCAACGTAATTGCTTTCTCACAACATTCACCTTTGGATTACAAACACCTCCCTCATAACAACAGTAACAACTCTGTGCATTTGAACTGAACTGAACTTTCTTACATACCATCATAAGACTGTATCACTTACCACCATTGCTCTGAAGAAGTTTGGGGATTTATATATGTACACCTATATATGCATAACACCGTTATCTCTTGATTTACCTGGTTTAAGTTACTATATGACGTAGTTACTCATAAAATAGTGCTTTGTTAACAGCAAAACCAGACTCCAGGTGTGTTCTATTGCTGCTGATACTTTTACAGGGTTGCGTGTACGTGACACACAAGATTGGCTATGTTGTTTAAGGCTGAGATGAGGAGAAATTCCTTCTTTTCAAAATGGTGAATGCTTGGAATTTTCTACCTTAGATGGCTGTGGAGAACACTCAAAACAGACAGAGATGAGAGATCAAGGGGTATGGTGACAGTGTTGGAAGATGGAACTGAGGTGGTTGATCACTTTTAGATAGATAGATATACTTTATTGATCCCGAGGGAAATTGGGTTTCTTATAGCCGCACCAACCAACAATAGAGCATAAATATAGCAATATAAAAACCACAAACAATCAAACAACAAAATGCAAACTATGCCAGATGGAAATAAGTCAAGGACCAGCCTACTGGCTTAGGGTGTCTGAACCCTTCACGGGAGGAGCTGCAAAGTCTGATGGCCACAGGCGGGAACAACCTCCAATGACGCCCAGTGTTGTATCTCGGTAGAATGTGGCCGGAGTCCAACAGCAAAAAGTTCAATATCCGGTCTACAAACACGTTCCTCGGTCGTAATATGACCTGGATTGCACCATCTGTTGTTAACCAGAACAGTAAGCACCCAACTCCTTTACGCTTACCGCTCTCAGTGCACTTCCGGTCAGCCCGAACAGTCTGGAAGCCGTCAATGGAAACGATTTGATCGGGTATGTCCTCGTGCAGCCCCGTTCCAGTAAAACACATAACACTGCACTCCCGAAATGTTCTGTGACGCCTGGCTAGCGCCGTGAACTCGTCCATTTTATTACCCACCGAACTCCTCTTTTCCCTAAGTCTCTGTTGTCTCGACCCGGTCCTCTTTCCTCGCCTTTGTGATCCCCCTCTGCATCCTCTGTGTGTTTTCCTCCAGATTTCAGCAGGAGTGAAATCTTTTGATCTTGTTGAGTGCAGAGCTAGCTCAAAAGGTGGGATTAGCTTCTCTCTGATCTTAATTTTGCGAATTAAATTTGCCAACGCCACTACACTGATTGGCCTTATCTCAAACAATAACGAGGTGGCCTACAGGGAAGAAGTCATCTCTCTGATACAGTGGTGTCAAGAAAACAACCTCTCCCTCAATGTTGCAAAAACAAAGGAGCTGGTTGTGGATTACAGGAGGAATGGAGATGGGCTAACCCCTATTGACATCAATGGATCTAGGGTTGAGAAGGTAAACAGCTTTAAGTTCCTCCGCATGCACATCACCGAGGACCTCACACGGTCTGTACATAACAGCTGTGTGGTGAAAAAGGCACAACAGCGCCTCTTTCACCTCGGATGGTTGAGGAAGTTTGGTATGGGCCCCCAAATCCTAAGAACTTTCTACAGGGGCACAATTGAGAGCATCCTGACTGGCTGCATCACTGCCTGGTATAGGAACTGTACCTCCTTAATTGCAGGACTCTGCAGACACGGACAGCCCAGCGCATCTGTAGTTCTGAACTTCCCATGAGTCAGGACATTTAGAAGGACAGGTGTGTAAAAAGGGCCTATAGGATCATTGGGGACCCAAGTGACCCCAACCACAATCTATTCCAGCTGCTACCATCCGGGAAACAGTACTGCAGCATAAAAGACAGGAGCAACAGGCTCCAGGATAGATTCTTCCGCCAGGCCATCAGATTGATTAACTCAGGCTGATTTGAGTGTTCTCTATGATACATTGACTGTTCTATTTATTATAAATTACTATAAATTGCACATTGCACTTTTAGACAGAGACATAATGTAAAGATTTTTACTCCTCATGTATGTGAAGGATGTAAGAAATAAAGTCAATTCCATTCAATTCAATTTCTATTTTCTTATGTTAATTGACTGTAGATCTTCACTGGGATTTGGAAGAAACTGGAGTGGCCGTGTTGTTCTCCATGTTTGTTTTTTTATTTCTCCTGTCTTTCATACCTTATGTTTGAGAATTGTCACTTTATTCTTTTTCTCCAGGCAGGTTATTTATGATTCATGGTCTTTTACAGCCCAATGACACCATCACAACTTGTGATACTTGTACTCTCTTGATCTTCTACTGAATGTGGACACTTCTTCTCTTCACTCCAGTCCTCCTCCTCTTCAGCACATGGTGGAGCGAGTGTCCAGTCCAGTGCTGGACTGTTCTGTAGAGTCATAGAATACTACAGCACAGAAACAGATCCTTTTGAACCACCTAGTCCATGTCAAAATGTTGTTCTGCCTAGTCCCATCGACCTGCACCTCGACCACACCTCCCTCCCATCCATGTACAATACCTGTCTACACTGCTTTTAAATGTTTCAATTGAACCCACATCCACCCCTTCCACTGACAGCTCATTCCTCACCTACACCACCCTCTGAGTGAAGAAGTTGCCCTTAAATATTTCACCTTTCACCCAAAATCTACTGGATGACCTCTGGTTATAGTCTCATCCACCCTCAGTGGAAAAAGACTCCTTGATTTTATCTGCCCTATCTATATACATCATAATGTTGTTTAGCTCTATCAAATCTCCCCTCATTCTCCTATGCTCTAAGGAACAAAGTCGTAACCTATTCAATCTTTCCCTATAACTCGGGTCCTATTTTCTACATTCTATGTAAACTTCGTTATTTCCAATTTTTCTCCGTTCTGTTGATACATTAATCAAGCTGAAACATTAATTCTGTTTCCCTCTCTTCTGCTTAACCTGCTAAGCTTTCCAGCAGTCTCTAACTTTATCTCAGAATTTTGGCTGTTTTTCACTTTTTAGTTCACACCTGGCATTGTCTTTCTCACTGTTTTGTTGCTGTTGATCTTGCTGGCAGAGTCTCGGATTGCAAGGAGGGGGCATACTAGACTGAAATAGATTGGCTGGTGAAGTGGTGTCATAATAGACTTCACTGACCTTGTGCTCAATGTCAGCAAGACCAAAGGATTGATTGTAGACGTTGGCATTGAGGGGTCAATGGTGGAGTGAGAAAGGAGGTGGAGTTTCATGTTCCTGGGTGTCAGCAACTCAGGATCCATCTTGAGCCCATCAAATCGATGCAACCTTGACAAAGACACGCTCGAAGCTGTTCTTCAATAGGAGTTTGAGGTGATTTGGTTTGTCACCAAGGACTTGCAAGTTACTGCAGGGGTACTGTGGAAAGCATTCACTGTTTGCACCACTATCTGGTATGGTGGTGCTGAGGAAGCAGTGTGATTTCTGCAGGACTTGGCCAGATTGGAAGAATGGGTAAAAAAGTGGCAGATGGAATACAGGATTGGGAAATGTATGATACTGTAATGCATTTTGGTAAAAGGAACAACAGTGCAGACCGTTATCTAAATGGAGAGAAAATTCAAACATTCAGTGGTGCAGAGGGACTTAACAGTCCTCGTGCAAGACTCCCAGAAAGTTAATTCACAGGTTGAGTCTGTGGTAAAGAAGGCAAATACTACGTTGGCATTTATTTCAAGGGGAATAGAATATAAAAGCAAGAAGATAATGCTGAGGCTTTATAAAACGCTAGACAGGCTGCACTCAGAATATTGTCAACAGTTTCGGTCCCCTTATCTCAAAAAGAATGTGTTGTCATTGGAGAGAGTCCAGAGGAGGTTTACAAGGATGATTTCAGGAATGAAGAGGTTAACATATGAGGTGTGTTTGTCAGCTTTGGGCCTGTACTCACTGGAATTTAGAACAATGCGGGGGGATCTCATTGAAACCTACTGAATGTTGAAAGGTCCAGGTAGGGTGGATGTGGAGAGGATGTTCGTGATGGTGGTATCCAGAACTAAAGGGCACAGCCTCAGAATTGAGGGGTTACCTTTTCGAACAGAGGTAAGGAGGAATTTTTTTAGCCAGAGAGTACTAAATCTGTGGAATGCTCTGCCACAGACTGCGGTGGAGACATGGGTATATTTAAGGCAGAAGTTGATCGCTTCCTGATCAGTCAGGGCATCAAATTATATGGTGCGAAGGTGGGTGTATGGGATTGTGGGATCCAGGATCAGCCATGATGGAATGATGGGGTAGACTGGATAGCTGAATGGCCTGATCCTGACCTTCTGTTTTATGAAGCCGGACAGGATATTGGAGGAGCCGATCGGGATATCAAAGGTGATGGTTTGGATTCAGAAGCGCTGACTAGGCTGCAGGTCGTGTTGCTGCCGGCTACTCAGAAGCATCAGAATTGGTGCAGTATAACCATGGGAGATTGTCTCAAGGTATTTCACTTGCAATCACAGGACTCTGTCAGGCAGTGATAATGTAAGTTGCTGCAAGCCTGTTACGCTTGGCTGGTGAAGAGACAGACGACATTGGAGCTGTGTAGCCTTGGCTATAGTGAGAACTAGGCCTCAAGTCTCAGGGTTACCTGCCGCTGCAGACCAGGTGAGAGACACGAAAGCACTACAGTGTGGTTGAGCTTGACTGGGGCCTGGCCTTGCCCTAACCCTAACCCTAACCCTAGCCCTAACACTGGCCCTAACCCGAACCTTAGCCCTACACCTAACCCTAACCCTACTCCTGACCATAGCCCTACAATAAGCTTGAGACAAACCCCTAGCCCTAGCCCTAGCCCTACCCCTAACCTTAGCGCCAACCCTAACCCTAGCCCTAACCTTAACCTTAGCCCTATACCTAGCCCTAACCCTAATTCTAACCATAGAACTAGCCCTAACCCTAAACCTAGCCCTAACACTAGCCCTAAACCTAACCTTAGCCCTAGCCCCAGCGCAAGCCCTCTCTAACCCTAGACCTAACCCTAAACTTACGCCTAGCCCAAGCCCTAACCATAACCTTAACCCTAACCCCAACCATACCCCTAACCCTACCCCTAGCCGTACCCCTAACCCTAGCCCTAGCCCTAAATCTAGCCCTAACCCTATCCCGAGCCCTAGCCCTAACCCTAACCCTACACCTAACCCTAACCCTACTCCTGACCATAGCCCTACAATAAGCCTGAGACCAACCCCTAGCCCGAGCCCTACCCCTAACCTTAGCCCCAACCCTACCCCTAACCATAAGCTTAGCCCTAGCCCTAGCCCTAGCCCTAACTCTAACCATAGAACTAACCCTAACCTTAACCCTAGCCCTAGTCCTAACCATACCCCAACCCTAGCCCTACTCCTACCCCAACCCTACCCCTACCCCTAACCCTAACCCCAGTCCTAACGCTAACCCTAGCCCTAACGCTAACCCTAGCCCCAGCCCTAGCCCTAGTCCTAACCCTAACACTAAATCTAACCCTCGCCCTAACCCTAACCCCAGCCCTGACCCTAACCCTAATTTCCAAGGGACCGCGCACCCCAACTAAACCGGATAGCACCCCAAATAACCCAAACCACACCACACTAAAGGGCTTATATAATAATCCTTTGCCCTACCACTAAACCTCCAACCCTGCTACACACCCCCATAAGCCAAACCCTCACCCCAGCACGGGGCCAAATTCCCACTGCCCGCATACTCGCATCCTAACCCCAGCCCTGACCCTAACCCTAACCCTAATTTCCAATGGACCGCGCACCCCAACTAAACCGGACAGCACCCCAAATAACCCAAACCACACCACACTAAAGGGCTTATATAACAGTCCTTTACCCTACCCCTAAACCTAACATCTCCAGCCCTGCTACACACCCCCATAAATCCAAGCCCTTACCCCATCAAGGGGCCAAACTCGCCCAATATCACCAGCAGCTAGGCTCTATTTCAGCCCTCCCCCCTACTGCAGGAGACACCCCCACCCCCGCAATGACAATTGCCACCCCACCCCACCTCCCTTCGCCGTGAATCCTCAACCCCCATTACTTAACTCTACCCCCGGGCATGTTCCTCCCCACAACACCCCTCAATTAGCTACCGCACAAACCCCAGATCACAGCACACAGTCCTTATAAAAAAGACCCCAAATCCAAAACACTATCCATAGGCAATAACTCCACTATTGCAACTTAAACTACAGAATGGAGGTTGAAGAGGAGGAAGATCCCAGTAAAGGCAAGTCGGGGACCGAGATAATGACAACTTAGGCCAAAAACAAAGTGGCAGGGTAAAGTGATACTGCATCTCCAGTACGAGATCCACAAACGCTAGAGGGATATTTTGCCCACTGCCCGCATACTCGCATCCTAACCCTAATCCAATTGTTCCAGGGGGCACACACCCCCACGAACCCTAGGCACATCCCGATTATCCACGGCCACACCGCCACAAACCCTAGGCACACCCTGACTAACCTGGCCACACCCCCACAAACCCGATTACCTTTCTCAGGAGGGATAAGATCCAAGAAAGGCAAGTGTTGGACCTGGTTAATGATGGCGTGGGCCAGATCAAAGTGGCAGGGTTGCGTGAAATTTAATCTCAGGTGAGGAGATCAAAAAGCACAAGGGGGTTGATTTACCCACTGCCCACATACTCTCAACCTAACCTTACAGTGACACGCTCTTCATTCTCTCAGTCCATGGAACGCCAATAAAAAAGCCCAGATACCCAAAAGGCAAGAGAGAACCAGTAAGTTAAACCCAAGCTGGGTCCACAGAAAACGGGTCACCACTAAACTCAGGTACAGAGACACTGAATGCCTGGTAAAAACTGTTTAAAAACATCATTACCCCCAGATACCCAAAAGGAGAGAGAGAACCAGTTAGTTAAAACCAAGCTGGGTCCACAGAAAACAAGTCACTACTAAACTCAGGTGCAGAGACACCGATTGCCCGGTAAACACTGTCAATTTAACCCATGCAATCCTAGGCATACAGATGCCAGGTAATGATGTTCAAAAATATCATTACCCTCATAGTTACATGCCTCTCATTATCCTGGTTCATGGGAAAACACAAGCCGAGCTTGATCAACTCCGGCTGGGTCGCCTCGGGGAGGGTGTCTAATGATTAAAGACCCGAAACACCTGATGATGTGTCCCAGTGCACATCCGGTTCGTTGAACCAAGTGGTGTCGGACCACGATAATGAAAGGCATGGGCCCGATTAACCTGGCTTCACCACACGAGCCTATCCGCCATATCACCTCATACCTCACCACTCAAAACCCCGCAGCCTTACCTCTCCCAGTCACACATATACATCCACCAGCCCAGCACACAAACCTAATCCTAATGTCCGAGGGGGCACACACCCCCAGAAACCCAGGCACATCCCGATTAACCCTGGCCAACCCCCACAAACCCTAGGCACACCCCATTAGCCCTGGCCACACCCCCACAAACCCGATTACTTTTGTCAGGAGGGGCAAGATCCAAGAAAGGCAAGTGTTGGTCCTGGTTAATGAAGGTGTAGGCCAGATCAAAGTGGCAGGGTTGCGCAAAATTGAATCTCAGGTGAGGAGATCAAAAAGCACAAGAGGGCTGATTAGCCCATTGTCCGCATACTCGCAACCTAACCCTAACCCTAATGCGACGGCGAGATTAACCTGGCTTTACCACACGAGCCTATCTGCCACAGCACCTCATACCTCACCACTCAAAACTCCGCAGCCTTACCTCTCCCAGTCACACATATACATCCACCAGCCCAGCACACAAACCTAATCCTAACGTCCAAGGGGGCACACACTCCCACAAACCCAATTACCTTGCTCAGGAGGAGCAAGATCCAAGAAAGGCAAGTGTTGGACCTGGTTAATGAAGGCGTGGGCCAGATCAAAGTGGCAGGGTTGCGTGAAATTGAATCTCAAGTGAGGAGATCAAGAAGCACAAGAGGGCTGATTTGCCCACTGCCCGCATACTCTCAACCTAACCTTACAGTGACACGCTCTTCATTCTCCCGGTCGACAAAATGCCAATAAAAAAGCCCAGATGCCCAAAAGGCGAGAGAGAACCAGAAAGCTAAACCCAAGCTGGGTCCACAGAAAACAAGTCACCACTAAACTCAGGCGCAGAGACACCGAATGCCCAGTTAACACTGTCAATTTAACCCATGCAATCCCAGGCATACAGATGCCAGGTAATGATGTTTAAAAACATCATTACCCTCATAGTTACATGCCCCTCATTGTCCTAGTCCCTCTGAAAACACAAGCCGAGCTTGATCAACTCCGGCTGGGTTGCCTCGGGGAGGATGTCTAATGATTAAAGACCCGAAACACCTGATGATCCGAGGATGCATTACTGATGATGTGTCCCAGTGCACACCCGGTTCATTGAACCAAGTGGTGTCAGACCACGATAATGAAAGGCATGGGCCCGATTAACCTGGCTTCACCACACGAGCCTATCTGCCACAGCACCTCATACCTCACCACTCAAAACTCCGCAGCCTTACTTCTCCCAGTCACACATATACATCCACCAGCCCAACACTCAAACCTAATCCTAACGTCCAAGGCGGCACACACCCTCACAAACCCTAGGCACATCGCGATAAACCCTAGGCACATCGCAATTAACCCTGGCCACACTCCCACAAACCAGATTACCTTTGTCAGGAGGGGCAAGATCCAAGAAAGGCAAGTGTTGGACCTGGTTAATGAAGGCGTGGGCCAGATCAAAGTGGCAGGGTTGCATGAAATTGAATCTCAAGTGAGGAGATCAAGAAGCACAAGGGGGCTGATTTGCCCACTGCCCGCATACTCTCAATCTAACCCTAACCCTTGTCCACAGAGGACTCACTTAGGGTTTACTTCTGGGTTTGGGTTGGGAAAGAAATTTGCTCCAGCCTATGCCATATATATACATGGCAAAATGGGAGGAAACAGTTTATCCAAAGTGCCCCAAAAAAACCATGTGTCTCTATAGATACCTGGATGACATCTGGGGAGTGTGGACACATTCGGAGGTAGAATTAGAGGAATTTATTCAAATCCTAAACACCCATGATCCATCGATTAAGGTTAAGGCCGCAACGAATTGGAAGAAAATCGACTTCCTAGACACTACGGTATTTAAACTAGCACCAGAAAATGGCAGCCAGAAACTAGCCACCAAAGTATTCTTTAAAACCACAGACACACACACCATCCTACACATAGGGAGCCACCATCCCAAAAACACCTTTAGAGACATTGTCAAAGGACAGCTGACCCGGTTTCACCACATTTGCACCAGGGCAGAGGACTTCCATCAAGCCACTACTATCCTCTTCTCTGCACTTAGACACAGGGGCTACAGCAGACGGAGACTCAGACACATCAAGTCTGACTTTTTAAAAAGTATCACAAATCCCCAACCACAGGCCAATACAACACGGAAACTACCCTTGATAACAGGATACAGTGGGACGGCAGTGAATATCCACAAGGCAGTTAAAACACACTTTGAAGAACTAAAAGCGGAAGGGGGATACTGGGACAATACACCATAGTCTCAGCCTTCAAAAGGGGTAGAAACTTAAAAGACATACTAGTCAGTACCAAAGTACGAACAGCACCAAACAACGAGGTGGGAAGCTGCATATATGTAAGAATTTCAAGAAGTATACACAACAGAGTTACAGGAAAGTGGGCTGAGATAGGACAGAGGATAACTTGCGAACAAAGGAATGTAGTATATGCAATCCAGTGTACACAATGCCATATTATATACATAGGGGAGACGGGCAACAGCTTGAGAACCAGACTCACAGGACACCTCAGTAATATCACAAGAGGAAACCAAAACAGACCAGTTAGTAGGCACTTCCTGGAGCATGGAATGTACTCCTTAGCAATCCTGGGCCTGGAAACCAACATAAATTGGTTAAACCTCCAAAGAAAAAGAGCAGAGAGGATATGGATTGAAAGACTACAGGCGTATTCCCCAAACGGCCTAAATGAGGCCTAAAAAGCTAGGCCAACAATATAAAATATTTCCACTGCTGGGCCAACACTGCACCCAATAATTGAAAACATTGAGAAAATTAGAGGAGGGTAGAAGAGGAGGATCCCCGTCAGTCCCCCACCCTGAAACAAAAATAAGACAGGTGACCATTAAATAGGAAAGGTTCGTCTTTCTTGGGAAATAGAGTCTAACAACTAGGCCCCAGAACAGAAACTAATTCCCCAAATAGAGAGGGATAATGTGAGAAATTATAACTCTACAAGGGATAACCACTAGGAAGAATAGACTCATAACAACCAGTTTGATCCAGACACAGCATTCGCCCCAACATCCCAGCTTGCCCCCATGGGGTAGAATGCATCCCCAGCACACGGCCCTGCCCTGACACTTAACATCCTCACACCCCATAAACACAGGTCCTCTTCTCGCCAGAGGGCCAAACTCACCCCACACCACCAGTTATACCTTCCACCACCCAGCGGACCCCCCCCCCCCCAAAACCTGATCAGAACATCCAAAAGGACCTCACACCCCTACTAAACCAGACGGCGCCCAAGTGGACCCTGGCCACACCCCCACAAAGGGGCCTACTTAACGATGGACCCCATGATCCTTTTCTTCCCACCCCCCCCCCGATAAACCTGAGCCCTCTCTCCACTGGGGGGCCAAGTTCACCACACTACACCATCCGTTTGGGTGCTCTAACCCTAACCCTCCCACCACCACAAAGTCCCGTGACCTCACTACCCAACCATACACCTCAGCCTAACACCTCCAACCCTTCAGCACACCCCCATAAACCGTAGCCCTCTCCCCATCCGCGAGCCAGGGACACCCCACATCACCAACACCATGCCACCCCACTAACATCCCCAACCCTAGCCTTCACCATCACCATAACTTCCAACTACACCGTACAGCACCCCAAATAACCCAAACTACATTACACAAAAGGGCTTATGTAACACCCCAACTAAACTGGACAGCACCCCAAATAACCCAAACCACACCACACAAAAGGGCTGATATAACAATCCTTTACCCTACCCCTAAACCTGACAGCTCCAACCCTGCTACACACCCCCATAAATCCAAGCCCTTACTCCATCAAGGGGCCAAATTCACCCAATATCACCAGCAGTTAGGCTCCTATTTCAGCCCTCCCCCCTACTGCAGGGACAAACCCCTCTGCAATGCCATTTGCCACCCCACCCCACCTCCCTTCGCCGTGAATCCTCAACCCCCATTACCTAACTCTATCCCTGGGCATGTCCCTCCCCACAACACCCCTCAATTAGCTACCGCACAACCCCCAGATCACAGCACCCAGTCCCTATAAAAAGACCCCAAATCCAAAACACTATCCATAGGCAATAACTCCACCGTTCTAACTTAAAATCCAGAATGGAGGTTAAAGAGGAGGAAGATCCCAGCAAAGGAAGGTTGGGGACCTAGATGATGACAGCGGGGGCCAAAAACAAAGTGGCAGGGTAAAGTGAGACTGCATCTCCAGTACGAGATCCACAAACACTAGAGGGACATTTTGTCCACTGCCTGCCTACCCGCACCCTAACCCTAACCCTTGTCCACAGAGGAACTTTGCCTCGATCAGTTGTATCCGTGTACGATTATTAAACTTGATTTGATTCTGAATTCTTCCAAAATCCAGGTTATCAGTGACTGGCTATTTATTGGCTTTCATCACATTACATTGTCTTAACAACCATTTTTTCCCTTTCACCTTCTAGCTAGTCCTCCTTCCCCTCCCCCGCCTTTTTATTCTGGATTCTTCCCTCTTCCTTTCCAGTCCTGAGGAAGGGTCCTGGCCTGAAATGTTGGCTGTTTAATCATTTCCGTCAGTGTTGCCTGACCTGCTGAGTTCTTCCAGCATTTTGATTGTGTTGCTCTGGATTTCCAGCATCAGCAAGGTCTCGTGTTTTATTGCTTTTCACTAATGCTGGTTTGCCTAACCTCCTCTCTCCTTTTAGATTTGTTGTTATGCATAATTTTCTGCATCTTCATCCGTGAACGCAGACACAAAATATGCGTTTATTTCTCTGTCATTACTTTATCATGCAAAATAATTTCCCCTGTCTCAGTCAATAAAGGGCTCTCATGAACTTAAACTAATTTTTTCCTATTTATATATAGTGTGTATCTATGGAAGATTTCATTTCCAGTTTATTTCTCTCAGTCCATTTTTACTATCCTTTTTTGTATTAATTTCTCTGTCCTCTGTTCCTGAAAACCCAGTTCTTAAGGATTTGCCCTTTTTGGGACATTTTAACTGCCTTTCCCTCTGTTTATTTAATTTAATTTATTTATCACTTTTTGAGATGCAGCATGGAATAGGCCCTTCCGGCCCTTCCAGTGACACGCCGATTTAAATCGCAGGAAAATTTACAACAACAAATTAACCTACCAACTGGTACGACTTTGGACTGTTGTGTAACAGGAGGAAACCCACACGGTCCCTGGAGAACATGAGAACGTACAAATTCCTTACAGGTAGCAATAGGAATTGAACCTGGGTCACCTGCACTGTAAATCGTTGTGCTAACCACTACACCATGCTGCCCTGGTATTGTCTCCTACAATCGTACAGCCTTTCATCCCACTGATTTGCCAATGAAGCATCCATTACACTGCTCCAACACAAATCCCACTTTATTCACTTGGTGACTACAGATGGACCCCCTTTTTTCAGATTTTGTTTTCCTCTCTTCAATCTACAGGGCCATGACATTATAGTCCTAAATCAGAAAGTCATATAGAATGGAAGCAGCTTCTTCAGCCCAAAGTGGATTCGTCAGTGTTTGCGCCAGAACCTTTGAAACCTTTCCTATTCATGTGCCTCATACAAAATGCTGGAGGAACTCAGCAGGTCAGGCAGCATCTATAAAGGGAAATAAACAGTCATCAGGTTTAGGGTTAGGGTCCTTCAGCAGGACAACACATTCTCCTTTTTCCATTCCCCATTCTGGCTCCCCTCTTGCCCCTTCTCTTTTCCTCACCTGCTTATCACCCCATTTTCCTTCCCTTTCTCCCATGGTCCACTCACCTCTCCAGCAGGGGTGGAGCCCTTTACCCTTTTCACCTATTGCCTCCCAGCTTTAATTGCATCCCCCCCCATCCACCCACCCATCTTCTCCCTCCCCTAGTCTCACCTATCACCTTCCAACTTGACCTCTTTCCTTTCCGTCACCCTTCTTAATTAAGAACTTAAATATAAATAAAAGTAAAAATAAATATAAATAAAAATAAAAAAACTTTAAAATAAATATAAATATGTGGGCACGTGGCCAAGTGGTTAAGGCATTCGACTAGCAATCTGAAGATTGTGAGTTTGAGCCCCAGCCGAGGGCACATGTTGTGTTCTTGAGCAAGGCACTTAACCACACATTGCTCTGTGACGACACCGATGCCAAGCTGTATCAGCCCTTGCCCTTCCCTTGGACAACATCGGTGTCGTGGAGAGGGGATACTTGCAGCATAAGCAACTGCTGGTCTTCCATACAACCTTGCCCAGGCCTGCGCCCTTGAGAGTGAAGACTTTCCAGGCACCGATCCATGGTCTCGCAAGACTAACAGATGACTTTATTTATTTACTTATTTATTTAAGAACTTGTTTTCGGAATGAACTAAATCAATTTCAATCTTAATATAAAACTCTATCACTTCTCTCATATTCATCCTCTTCATCAAGGGCTATGTATTACATATGATTTGCAGCTATTTGGACATGGAATCCAATTGTTTATTTATTTGTAAAAGAAAAATAAGTCAGAGTTCGAAGTACATTTATTATCAATGTATGTATACATTATACAACCTTGTAATTCGTCTCCGAACAGACAGCCACAAATAAAGAAACCGAAAAGAACCCATTAAGCAATGAAGACCATCAAACACCTAATGTATAGAGAAAAAGAAATCATGCGAAACAATAAACACAAGCAAACTGAGGTCTATGAAGGGAGTCCGCCCACAGACCCTCAGTCGAGCGCTGAGCAGAGTAAGTGTCATGGAGCAGTGAGCTGGACAGGCCCCTGCCTCACTTCAGCCCCTGGCACCCTGACCTTTTCAATCTGGCCTGGCGCTTAAAACCGCCGTCCGAACATCAGGTTCTGTTGTTTTATACACTCTAGACAGGCCTGTCCCTCACTTCAGCCCCTGGCACCCTAACCTTTTCAATCTGGCCTGGCGCTTAAAACCGCCGTCCGAACATCAGGTTCTGTTGTTTTATACACTCAAGGCAGGCCCGTCCCTCACTTTGGTCCCTGGCACCCTGACCTTTTCAATCTGGCCTGGCGCTTAAAACCGCCGTCCGAACATCAGGTTCTGTTGTTTTATACACTCCGGCGTCCAAACCCCTCTGCCTTGATTCAGCCTGTACTTGACTTTTCCAAATCGGCCCGGCACTTAAATCATCATCCAAACTTTAGGTTCAGTTGTTTTCATTAACACCCATTTGTTGCATAGTTCTGAGAGAGCTATTCCCTACTGTAACAAGAAACAGAAAACATCTGCATCTGTGAGTTAATGTTTCAGCTCAAGGACCTTTTCCTTTAAATACTATTTTTAATTTTAGATGTCCAGCATCTACATTTTGTTTGTTTTATTAACTTTTGTATCACGTCCCTTTCTCACCTAACAGGGAACAGAGTTGGCTCGTACGTTTGACGGCAAGTTGGAAGCCACAGCTGTGAATTGTATCTCAGTGGACTGTCCTCAGTTCAGTCCTACACCAGTGACACTTCACATGCTCTGGATCTTTTCAATGACTTCAAGTTCCCAGGCCCCAATCATCTTCTTACCATAGACGTCCAGTCCCTTTACACCTCAATTCACCAACAGGAGGGCCTTAAAGCTCTCTGCTCTCTGGACAACAGACCTAAACTGTTGCCCTCCACCACCATTCTCCTCTGTCTGGCAGAACAGGCCCTCACTCTTAATAATTTCTCTTCTGGCTCCTCCCACTCACATGGGTCCCAGCTGTGCCTGCTTTTTTATCGGCTATGTGGAACAGTCCATGTTCCACGTTATCACTTCCCAACATTTCCTACTCTACATTGGGGCTGCTTCCTGCACCAGTGCTGAGCTCATCGATTTCACCAACTTTACCTTCAACTTCCACCCTGCCCTCAAATTTACCTGGTCCATTTCCGACACCTCTCTCTCCTTTGTCGATCTCTCTGTGTCTATTTCTGGAGACAGTCTATTTGCTGATGTCTCTTATAAACCCATTGTTTCTCACAGCTACCTGGACTATACCTCTTCCCACCCTGCTACTTGTAAAAACGCTGTCCCCTTCTCTCAATTTCTCTGTCTCCAGGGCATCTGCTCTCAGGATGAGGCTTTTTGTTCCAGAACTAATGAGATGTCTTCCTTCTTTAAAGAAAAGGGGCTTTCCTTCCTCTACCATCCACACTGCCCTCAACCGCATCTCTTCC
The DNA here is from genome assembly GCF_963921235.1 of Mobula hypostoma. NCBI lineage: Eukaryota > Metazoa > Chordata > Chondrichthyes > Myliobatiformes > Myliobatidae > Mobula > Mobula hypostoma. The sequence continues at coordinate 93,453,389 of NC_086101.1, forward strand.
ATTTCGCACATGTCTGCCTCACCCTATCCTCCCACTACCCACCAGTCTCTGTGTCTAGTATATAATTCTCCATAACCCTTGCCGTCTCCAACGGGATCCCACCACCAAGTGTGTTTTTCCCTTCCCCCACTTTCCACTTTCTGCAGGGATCACTCCTTGCGCAACTTTCTTGTCCATTTGTCCTTCCCCACTGATCTCCTTCCTGGCACTTACCCTTGCAGGCGGAACAAGTGCTACACCTCCAACCTTACTACCTTTCAGGGCCCCAAACAGTCCTTCCAGGTGAGGCAACACTTTACCTGTGGGTCTGTTGGGGTCATCTATTGTATCCTGTGCTCTCAGTGTGGCCTCCTGTATGTCGGAGAGACCCGATGTAGATTGGGAGACCACTTCGCTGAGCACCTACACTCTGTCCGCCAGAAAAAGCGGGATCTCCCAGTGGCCACCCATTTTAATTCCACCTCCCATTCCCATTCCGATATGTCAATCCATGGTCTCCTCCACTGTTGCGATGAAGTCACAATCAGGTCGGAGGAACAACACCTTATATTCCATCTGGGTAGTCTCCAACCTGATGGCATGAACATCAATTTCTCAGACTTCCAGTAATACTCTTCCCGGCACCAGTCCCATTCTCGTCTCTCACCTCATCTTCTTCCTTACCCATCACCTCCCTCTGGTGCTCCTCCCCCTTCCCTTTCTTCCATGGTTTCTACCCTCTCCTATCAGGTTCCCCCTTCTTTAACTCCTTCACCAATCAATTTCCAGCTCTTTACTTCACCCCCCCTCCCAGTTTCACCTATCACCGACCACATTATACTGCTTCCTCCCCTCCCCGCACCTTCTAGATCTGATTTCTCATCTTTTTTTCCAGTCATGATGAAGGGTCTCTTTTCCATAGATGCTGCCTGGCCTGCTCAGTTTCTCCAGCATTTCATGTGTGTTACTGAGGCTTTGCAAAATGTGGCTTTAGGTTAATTCCTTGCTCAAAGGGATCTAGGCTCTCAGTTCAATGCTGTTAGGTGTTTCTTGCATTCGAATGCAAAATCAAAGCTGTGTCTGACCCCATCTGGTTTGAAGATTTCAAGCATCTTTTTTGAAGGAGAGTAATAGTGTGCAGATTGTTGTCCTCAATGACTGTTATCTCTTTAAATTAATTATTCCTTATAACTTCCTGAAGGTTCTTGGAGATTGTTTCTGAGCTCAGGAGCCTATAGGCCTTCCATTTTAACAGTGCCTTCTATCTAGGAAATGTTGGATTCTTAGCATTGGTCAACAGTAAGATGACATCTCTCAGAGGGATGTTCTTCCCTGTTTCTTCATTGATGTTGATTCTTCCTCCATTGATAAGTAAAACTTTCATAAAATAGTATTTAAACAGTCCGATTACAATTGTAAATTGGCAAATTTGATAACTTGGTTTATTTTTGTCACATGCACTGAGGTATATAGTGAAAAGCCCATCTGTTACTATCCATAAGGAATATTCCTAGTTGTTATTGTTTTATCTTGTATGCTCTCAATGCACTGTGTAATGAATTGATCTGTATGAACAGTATGCAGAACAACCTTCTCACTCTTTCTTGCTACATGTGATATTAATTACCAACACCTCTCAACCCCATTCTTCAGCATTTTCCCATAACCTTTGACCCCCCCCTTGCTAATCAAGAACCCATTAATCTTCATATATACCCAATGATTTGGCTTCCACAGTTGTCTGTGGCAATGAATTCCACAGATTCAGTCCCTATGGCCAAAGAAATTCCTTCATATCTCTGTTCTGGATGGATGTCATTATACTCTGAGGCTGTGCTGTGTCCTCTGTTCCTAGACTCCCCCCACTATGGGAAACACCCTCACCATGTCCACTCTGCCATCACCTTTCACCCATGGCAGTCAGCTCAGAGGTACCTGTGCGTCTATAGATTTCTCCCCCTGAAGGATGATAGTGATGGATTTTTATGAGAATCTGACAGTTTCATGTTCACCAGCGTGGGATCATGATAGCTACAGCAATACATCTCAACAGACTGTCAACATTCCCTTGAGTCCTGAACCTGAGTAAACGCTCGCCGAAAGAACCCTGAACACTCCCTCATTAACCTTCTTTGGTACTATTCATTTAATCCTGCTATATGAAATTATATGGTAAATTATTTTCTTAATTTTATGCCCTACTGCAAAATTACTAATTTCATGACATAAGTTACACCTATACAAAACTCTATAAGCTCTGGTTAGGCCACTCTTGTGTCCAGTTCTAGTTGCCACATTATAGGAAGGATGTGGAAGGTTTAGTGAGAGTGCAGAGGAGATTTACCAGGATTCTGTCTTGATTGGAGAGCATGTCTTATAAAGGTAGGTTGAGTGAGCCAGTCCTTGTCTTTTGGAGTGAAGCACGATAAGAGGTGACTTGGTAGAGGTGTATAAGATAATAGACAGGGTGGACAGCCAGCACCTTTTTTCCAGGTAGCAATCCTTAATCCAGACGACATCCTTTGAAGGTGAGTGGGGGAATGTTTCTGGGAGATGTCAGAGGCAGGTTTTTACACAGAGAGAAGTACGTGCCTGGGATTCACTGCCAGAGGTGGTGGTTGAAAGAGGATTATGGGTTGTACAGGACGGAAGGGTGAGATTGATCATGGAGTAGGTTTATGTAGAGTACCTTGCAAAAAGTCTTAGGCACGTATATATAGTCAGGGTGCCTAAGGCTTTTCTATACTGCACTGTACTGCTGACCCAAAAAAAAATTCATGACCAATGTGAGTGATGATAAACCTAATTCTGATATGGGTCTCTATTGTGGACAGAGAGAGGGAAGAGGCAGGGAGAGGGGAATCACGGTTGGGAAAAGGGGGAGAGAGGAGGGAACAGGAAGCACCAGAGAGACATTCTGTGGTGATCAATAAACCAATTGTTTGGTATCAAGTGACTTTGCCTGGTGTCTCAGGGCTGGGTGTGTCTGTACCCATGCCACCCTCCACCCCTGGCACTCCTTCTCTGCCACCTGTCCCACCCCACTTCCGCGGTGCTCCACCCTCACTCTACCCACGTCCTTTGCTCTCACCAGATTTACAAACTTGCTCTCTGCTTCGCATTGACAAATACAGTACTGCACAAAAGTCTTGGGTACCCGAGCTATATATATGAGCCTAAGACCTTTGCACAGTGCTGTAGATCTATGCAACATCGTGGGTCAATGGGCCAATACTATGCTGTACTGTTCTATAGTCAAGGTTCTACAATTAATCTGATTCGGAAAAGTGGGACCTATTTTTGACCGGTTCTCTGCCGTTGAATTTTGCTTGGAAGTCTGCTGATGGGAAGAATGTTGACCTGAAACATTAACTTCATACCTCTCTCCACAGATGCTGCCTGGCCTGTTGAGTATTTCGAGAACATTAGATTGTGTTTATTACAGATATCCAGCATTTGCAGTATTTTGGACCTTGCCTAATTTCATGGGCATCCCATTGTAGATGTCTGAACAAACTACTGATATACTTTTCCAATATCTCTCCACTGTAAATATTGTTTAGACTCTCTGTGCTCTTTGCTTTTACAAATGCTGTTATAGATTAATTCTTGTGAGTTTAAGAAGAAAAATGCAATTATTAAACTTTCCAACTCAGTTCATAGATTAATAATTGTGATCCACACTGGTACCGTCTCATGAACTGAGGGATCTGAATAGCAATCTGCACAGCATCAATCGCAGGAGAAGAATAATCACTGGTATAATCTTCTCATGATGAATATTCATGGAGGCAAAACTGAACATTGCACAGCTTCTGCCACCTGTCCCAGCATTCTGCCAGCTGCAGCTTTGTCCCTCCCAACAACTCTGGGCTGCCCACGCCACTCCAGGTACACAGCTGGCACAGCCGTTTGTTTTGTACCTTTCCATCCAAACCTACAAACACACATCTCTTTCTCATAATGCAAAAGTCTTGAGTAATCTAATTCTGGCCAGTCAGACCAAATGAGACCTAGAGGGAATTTTAACCTGTCACTAAGTTAAGGCGTTTGGCTGACTGGCTGTATCATGGTCTGGTACAGCAAATAAAATGCACAGGAACAACAGAAGCCCAATGATCCTCCCCATTATGGGTAGTATCTACAGCAGGCACTACCCAAAAAGGCAGCATTGATCATCAACCGTCCTGACCATGCCATCTTCTCACAGTTACCATTGGGCAGGGGTACAGAAACCACCAGGTTCAATAACTGCTACTTTCCTTCCGTTATTTAGTTCTTCAGCCAAGTGACAAAGAATTGAGAAATTCGTTTAATATCGTTATATATGCCAATGTACAGTGGAAAACCTGTCTTGCACACTGTTCATGCAGATCAATTCATCACACAGTGCATTGAGGGGGAGCAAGGAAAAACAATAGCATAATGCAGAATAAAGTGTTACAGTAGCAGGAAGTTCAGTGCAGAAAGACAATAAGGTACACGCTGATAGCAAGGTAGACTGTGAGGTCAAGAGTCCATCTTGTAGGAGCAGGCCATTTAATAGTCTGGATAGAAGCTCTCCTTGTGCTTGGCGGTATGTGCTTACAGACATTTGTAGCTTTTGCCCAATGGGAGGGGAGAGAAAAGTTAACGTCTGGGATGAGTGGGGTCTTTGATTATGCCAGTTGCTTTACTGGGGCAGTGAGAAGTAAAGAGAAGAGTTTGTGGAGGGAAGGCTGGGTTCTGCACTGTGTCCATAACTCTCTGCAGTTTCTTGTGGTCACATGCAAGACAGTGAATCTCAGGGTTGTATGTGGTGGCATAGATATGCTTTAATAATAAAACTAGTTTGAACTTTGAAATTATGCATCCTAAAAATTGGCGAGGGTCAAAGGGGACACACCACAGTGATTTAGCCTCTGTGCAAGTAGAGATGCTGTTGAGCTTTCTTGGCCGTGGCACCCAGGAAAGGACACTGGTGATGTTCACTCCGAGAAACCGGAAACTGTCAACCCTCCAGACCTCTGAACCGTTAATGTAAATAGGGGCGTGCACACTGCCCCCTCCCGAAGTCAATAGCCACTCCTTTGTTTTGTTGACATTGAGAGAAAAGTTGTCCTGTTACCACACTCTTTTCAAATCTGCAGACGCATCCTTTTTGAACTTGCGGACAGAGTCAGAGCAGAACCTGGCCATAGTTTTGATTATACAGTACAGGGAGGAGAGAGATGTGGTTCAGGAATTACTGCCTTTCTCACTGAGTGTGCTCTGTTGGGCAGGAAGTGAAGATCACAACACCATAAGACATAAAGCAGAATTAGACCATCCGGCCCATTGAGCTTGGTCCACCATTCTATCATGGCTGATATATTATCACTCTCAACCCCATTCTCCTGGCTTCTGTAACTTCTGAGAACCTTACTAATCAAGAACCTGTCAAACTCTGCTTTAAAAATACCCAATGATTTAGTCTCCACAGCCGTCTGTGGCATTCAGTTCCACAGATTCACAAACCTTTTGCTAAAGAAATCCTTCTATATCTCTGTTCTAAAGAATTGAGATTCAAGATTCAACATTGTTGAATGTTATTTCCAGTCCAGGGGATGAAATAATTGTTATCCAGATCTGATGCAGCCCAAAAAAATGACAATAAGATAAAGAATTGATAATAATAAAAAGCACAATAAACATAGATACACATCGTAGCAATCATTCGGTCCATGATGACAGACTAGAGAAGCTTGTTTATCTCACTGCCGTTTTTATTGTGATAAACACACAACAGACCAGGCACCAAGACAGGGACAGTGACGCCAACCAGAAATAGCGCTGGCCACTAAGAAACCAGGGCAGGCTGTTGACTCCGGGGAGGGCTACACAGCCCCCACCCGAGGAGTCAGTCATCCCCAGCAACCCCAGAATCCACAACAAAGTCCAAAAGTCCTGGTGGTGGCCGATGCCACTGCTTGGGACACTGTGAGGTGTGAGCCAAGAGGTGGGGCACTCGGAGTGTCATTTCCTCCCTTCAGCCTCGCTGGTTTAGTAGTGGCTAGGGACTGAGACGGTACCAGCCAGTCCTGGTACGACACGACTGCCTTCCGCCGCTCAAACAACCACACTCGATATACCACATCGGAGATGCGGTCGATCACCTCTCCCGGCCCCTTCCAGTGGCTTCCAAGCCTGGGGGATAGTCCCTTCTTCCGGCAGGGGCAGTAGACCCATCATGGGACCCACACCATGTACTGTTGCATTGACACCCTAGACTGGCGGCCCGGCCCCTCTGGGACTTCCTGGCGTAGCATCAGTGCACGAACATCTCCACGTCCTGCCTGTACCCAGGCCAGTAGAAGCGTTCACGCAGCCTGCCCAACGTCTTTGCAACTCCGAGATGTCCGGCCCCCACCAGCCTATGCACCAACCGCAGCATCATGGCGCGGAGCCCCCGGGGGTTCACCAGCTGCAAGAGTCTGTCACCATCGGACAACGGCCACCGCCTGAACAGCAAGCCATCGTGGATCTCCAGCGTTCCCCACTGCGGGTACAGGGCTTTGGTCTCTGGTCCAGGGCGGAGACCTCTGTCCACTCCGGCCGTCGTCCCACACTCAGCCATCCCCTCACCCGGGCCAACACGGGATCGCTCACCTGTTCGCTGCGCAGCTGCGGCTCCATGGCGGGGAGGTGGTCGCCGGCCGTCACCGTCGCTTGTCCCTGGGTCAGCTGTGTTGTGTTGGGCCGCTGCTGGGTGTGCTGCACCGCCCCGGGCCACTGTGAAACCGGTGATGGTTGCTGCTCCCGCTGGGACCGCTTCCTGGAGCTGCCCTGCCGGAGAGCCACGGCTTCAGCGCCGAGGTAGAGTGTTGCCCCCGACACATCCACACGGCCCTCCAGCGGGACAGCAGGTCCAGGCCAAGGATGCAGGACTCTCGGGTGTCGGCGAGCCACACCTCGTGCTCCACCATGCTTTCCCCCACCGCGATGCGCGGCCTCCTCTTCCCTCGCATCGCCGCACAGCCACCGGTGACCGTCGCCAGCTGGACCGTCGTCGTTGTCTACCCGGGCGGGGAAGGCTGTCCGTGTTGGGGAGACACCAGGGCGGATGATAGTGATGGTTGACCCCGTATCCACCAACTCACGGCATCTGCTGCCCTCCACCACGCAGTCCGCGTATAAGCCTCGTTCTTCACCCGAACGGCCCACCCGGAGGAGCGACAACGGACGGGTTCTGCCGGAGTACTCGGGCGGCACTGCCCGCTCGGCGTTTCCCAATTGCTGGGCCGGGCCGTGGCGTGGTGCCAGTGCGAGCCAGTCCCGGGGCAAATGACCTGCCTCACCGCACCGGTAGCAGAGGTCGTTTCGTGGCCGGTGGCGGGGTCGGGTCGACGCGGCGCTGGTCGGACCCGCCCCACGGGTCAGTTTCCTCCTCCGCCTCGGTGACACAGCCCGGGTTCACTGCGTGCGGGGCGACGCTAGAGCACCTTGAGGGGCTAAAATTGTCTCTGCTCTCTCCGCCTCGGCCAGCGATGATGGCGACGTCAGGCGGACATGCTGCCGAAAGCGCTCCGGCGTCAGCGCCTTTACAAAGGCGTGGAGGACAAACTCTTCCTGGGCCGCGGGAGGGAACTCGGGGTGGCCATGCCGAGGACCGCTACGAGGTCACGATGCTCCGCCGGCATTAGGTCGAGTAGGTCCCGCAGGGCAACCCCCTCCAGTACCGGGGTAAGGTGTACCGCCGTCTCGGCAGGGCTCCACCCGTTGTGCCATGCGGCACGTCTGATTTGTGCCGGGTATGGGTCCAGGCGGCTGGTACCGTTATATCTGGGGAGCTTCAGGGTGGACCTTGGGGCGTAATTTGCTGAGGTCCGTTGGTTTTTCTGGTGCTCCGGTGGTGTCGGTGTGCCCTGGTTCTCTGGTGTGGGCCGTGAGGCAGGTGGGTGATGCACTCTGCCATGTACCCGGGGAAAAGGAAAACCTGAGTATGCTCACCCCGTTGGGGTTCTCCTGGGAAGGCATGATGCTCGGTTCCCAGGTCCACCCTCCGGGTCAGTGTCCCGTCTTTGCGAGACCAGTGCAGGGGTGCGGGTGAGGCATACTGCTCGGTCTTTCAACTTATTCCCCAGGTCTTAGGGCGCTCCATCAAACATCGTAGCTCTTCATTCTCGCTGTGAATTTCTAATCCCACTCCTGACACTGATGTGGCGAGCATTCAGTCCATGATGACAGATGAGAAAAGCTCTTTTAGCTCCGCTGCCGAATCTATTGTGACAAGCTCAGAACAACAGACCGGGCACTACGACCGGGAGAATGAACCCAACCAGTCTCACACAGACGGGGGGAGGTGACCATCACACACCCCGGTTACAGTCAGGGTGACCCACAAATACACAAGTGAATAACTGTATAACCCAAGCTAAAATGTCACAACAAATGAAGTCAAACATCCCACAAAGTATAAAGTAATCCCACAAAAGCATTTTTAAACAAGAACAATAAATATTGCTGCAACACACATCAAAGTTGCTGGTGAACGCAGCAGGCCAAGCAGCATCTATAGGAAGAGGTGCAGTCGACGTTTCAGGCCGAGACCCTTCGTCAGGACTAACTGAAGGAAGAGTGAGTAAGGGATTTGAAAGCTGGAGGGGGAGGGGGAGATGCAAAATGATAGGAGAAGACAGGAGGGGGAGGGATGGAGCCAAGAGCTGGACAGGTGATAGGCAAAAGGGGATACGAGAGGATCATGGGTCAGGAGGTCCGGGAAGAAAGACAAGGTTGGGGGGGGGGACCCAGAGGATGGGCAAGAGGTATATTCAGAGGGACAGAGGGAGAAAAAGGAGAATGAGAGGAAGAATGTATGCATAAAAATAAATAACAGATGGGGTACAAGGGGGAGGTGGGGCCTTAGCGGAAGTTAGAGAAGTCAATGTTCATGCCATCAGGTTGGAGGCTACCCAGACGGAATATAAGGTGTTGTTCCTCCAACCTGAGTGTGGCTTCATCTTTACAGTAGAGGAGGCCGTGGATAGACATGTCAGAATGGGAATGGGATGTGGAATTAAAATGTGGCCACTGGGAGATCCTGCTTTCTCTGGCGGACAGAGCATAGATGTTCAGCAAAGCGGTCTCCCAGTCTGCGTCGGGTCTTGCCAATATATAAAAGGCCACATCGGGAGCACCGGACGCAGTATATCACCCCAGTTGACTCACAGGTGAAGTGTTGCCTCACCTGGAAGGACTGTTTGGGGCCCTGAATGGTGGTAAGGGAGGAAGTGTAAGGGCATGTGTAGCACTTGTTCCGCTTACACGGATAAGTGCCAGGAGGGAGATCAGTGGGGAGGGATGGGGGGAACGAATGGACAAGGGAGTTGCGTAGGGAGCGATCCCTGCGGAATGCAGAGAGAGGGGAGGAGGGAAAGATGTGCTTAGTGGTGGGATCCCGTTGGAGGTGGCGGAAGTTACGGAGAATAATATGTTGGACCCGGAGGCTGGTGGGGTGGTAGGTGAGGACCAGGGGAACCCTATTCCTAGTGGGGTGGCGGGAGGATGGAGTGAGAGCAGATGTACGTGAAATGGGGGAGATGAGTTTAAGAGCAGAGTTGATAGTGGAGGAAGGGAAGCCCCTTTCTTTAAAAAAGGAAGACATCTCCCTTGTCCTAGAATGACTGGGGTGATATACTGCGTCTGGTGCTCCCGATGTGGCCTTTTATATATTGGCGAGACCCGACGCAGACTGGGAGACCGCTTTGCTGAACATCTACGCTCTGTCCGCCAGAGAAAGCAGGATCTCCCAGTGGCCACACATTTTAATTCCACATCCCTTCCCATTCTGACATGTCTATCCATGGCCTCCTCTACTGTAAAGATGAAGCCACACTCAGGTTGGAGGAACAACACCTTATATTCCGTCTGGGTAGCCTCCAACCTGATGGCATGAACATCGACTTCTCTAACTTCCGCTAAGGCCCCACCTCCCCCTCGTACCCCATCTGTTACTTATTTTTATGCATACATTCTTCCTCTCACTCTCCTTTTTCTCCCTCTGTCCCTCTGAATATACCTCTTGCCCATCCTCTGGGTCCCCTGCCCCCACCTTGTCTTTCTTCCCGGACCTCCTGTCCCATGATCCTCTCGTATCCCCTTTTGCCTATCACCTGTCCAGCTCTTGGCTCTATCCCTCCCCCTCCTGTCTTCTCCTATCATTTTGGATCTCCCCCTCCCCCTCCCACTTTCAAATCCCTTACTCACTCTTCCTTCAGTTAGTCCTGACGAAGGGTCTCGGCCTGAAACGTCGACTGCACCTCTTCCTACAGATGCTGCCTGGCCTGCTGCGTTCACCAGCAACTTTGATGTGTGTTGCTTGAATTTCCAGCATCTGCAGAACAGGAGTTGTACAGAGTCCCTACAGGTAAGGCTGTTGGTTCAGAGCTGTGGTGAATGAATTTATCCACACCTGTTCCGGATCCTGATAGTTGGAGGGTAATAACTGTTTCTGAACCTAGTTGGGTGGGACCTAAAGCACCTGTACCTCCTTCCGGATGGCAGCAGTGAGAAGAGAGCATGGCCTGGGTGGTGGGGAGTCTTTGATAATGGAGCAGTGCTCCATCCACAAATGTTGTTATCAATTTATAACTCTACACCCAGTGGCCACTATATTAGTTACACCAGTTCACCTGCTCGTTAATACAAATATCTAATCAGCCAATCATGTGGCAGCAACTCAACTATATTAGTTACTACTGTACACTGCTTATTAATGCAAATATCTATTAAACTAATCATATGGCAGCAACTCAATGCATAAAAGCATGCAGACATGGTCAAGTTTGTTCAGACCAAACATCAGAATGGGGAAGAAATGTGATCTCAGTGACTTTGACCGTGGAATAATTGTTGGTGCCAGATGGGGTGATTTGAGTATCTCAGAACCTGCTGATCTCCTGGGATTTTCACACACACCAGTCTCTAGAATTTACAGAGAATGGTGCAAAAAAAAAACAAAACATTAGTGTTCGGTAGTTCTGTGGGTGAAAACAGTTGATTAGAGAGGCCAGGGCAGAATGGCCAGAGGGGTTCAAGAAGGTGACAATAATGCAAGTAACCACACATTGCAACAGTGGTCTGCAGTAAAGCATCTCTGAATACACAACACATCAAACCTTGAAGTGGATGGGCTACAGCAGCAGAAGACCATGAATGTACACCCAGTGGCCACTTTATTAAGCACGGGGGGGTAGGTAACAAAGTTGTCATTACTATTGTTCCAATTTATTTTAGATTCCTGGAAACTGAACTACGCTGTGCATTGTGGTTCCAGCAATGTTCGTTTGCAATTTTCATCTCCCTTTATCTGAAACTCCTCCAGGAACCATCAGACCTTCACAAACCTCTCTCAGTCAACACTTCACCATCTTCTCACCATTCTCTTCACCACCCTCTTCATAGCTCACTTTTAGCCAGCACTATTGCAATTTGCATGCTTCAATCTATCTTGGTTTCCCGCCTATTATAGACAATCCCATGTTCTCTGTTCACCTCTCATTTCTCTGAATTTTTGACAATTGTTTTAAATCTGTCTCCTCTGGCTACTGACCTGTAGAAAGTATTGTTGCCAATGTTGTTTATAAAATAATGACATAAACCTGAAAGCCAGAAGATTCTGAAAGAAGCTCAGCATGTCTGACAGAAAGATATAAATGCAATTTACATTTCAGCCCAAATTTCTCCCAATGGTGCTTCTTCTTCCACAGATGCTGTCCGACCCACTGAGTCTTTTCAATATATTCTACTTCAGGAGAAACTGCTCACAATACACCAATACATCCAGCCTCTGCTGTTTTTTTAAAAATTACTTTCTACTTTATTATATCTCCCCTTGGCCATTCTGCTCTGAAGAAATCAATCACAGATTCTCCAGACTTCCAAACCCTTGGTTCCAACTTCATATCAGCCCAATTGGTGCCCAGAATCTCAAGATTCAAGATTAGATTTATTAGTCGCATATACATTGAAACATACAATGAAATACATAGTTTTTGTTAACAACCAACTCAGTCTAAGGTGTATTATGTGCAGTTTTGGGGTCCTTATCTAAGAAAGGATGTGCTGACATTGAAAAAGGTCCAGAGGAGGTTCATGCGAATGATCCTGGGAATGAAAGGGTTAATGTATGAGGAACATTTGATGGTTCTGAGCCTGTATTTGTTGGTGTTTAGAAGAATAAAGTTTCTCATTGAAACTTAATTATTATTGAAAGGCCTAGATAGAGTACACATGGAGAGGATGGCCCTATAGTGTGGAAGTCTAGGACAGGACACTGTGACAGAATTGAAGGATGAATATTTAGAACAGGCATAAGGAGGAATTTCTTTAGCCAAAGGGTGGTAAATCTGTGGAATTCATTGCCGTATTCAGCCTTAGAGGCCAAATCATTGGGTATATTTAAAGCAGAGGTTGATAGGTTCTTGATTAGTCAGGGCATCAAAGGTTACAAGGAGAAGGCAGGGGAGTGGGGTTGAAAGGGATAATAAATCAGCCATGATGGAATGGTGGAGCAGACTCACTGGGATGAAGGGCCTAAATCTCCTCTGCGGTCTTCTGGTCTTAAGTAGAAAGTGAATGAAACATGGAAGCTCAAAAGTCTAGGCTGATGCTTCAGTGCCGTATCGAGGGCAACAGAGTCAGAAAAGATGGTATCTATTCCTCTTTTGTCATCCATGGCCCAATAGCATGAACTATTTCATGTAACCCTTATCTCCTGTCTTGCCTCTTTTTCACCTCCTGTCCTCCCTGTTTTCTCCTCTTTCCAGAAATTGCCCTCTTCCTCCTCCATCATCCAATTTTGCCCCATTCCCCCTCCTGGTTCCATTAACCTACAACCCATACATTTCAGGTGTTAAATGTCCACCCCTCCCCTATCTGGTTCCATCTGCCCTCCATCCAGTACGAAACCATTTCCATCATCACCTTCCTTGCCTTGTCCGATTCAGGCATTGACTTTGTGTCCTCATATATCCACCTCCTTAACTGAGCCTGTCAGCACCTTAAAGATCAAGACTAGCTTTATTTGCCACATTCCCTCTTATGTTGGCTCAGTAGCCCCTCCCACTCTGCTAGCAGCTAAATACATATTGAATCGCTGTTTGAAGCATTTCCAGTTATCTGCTAGATTGCTGGTAAACAGCATAGGTGTGGGAGGACATAGGATATCCGTCACAGAGCTCTCAGCCTCTCACGGGAATATCTTGGTGAATTTGGTGATTGACAACATGCTCTCTGGCTGGTGGCTTCTCTCCGTCAGAACCAAGTTGCTCACGGTATTTATTCACTCCGTGTTTCAACCTCACGCTGACATCTGACCCCGTGTTATGTTTGCTCTTAGTAAAGACAAACAGCGTGGGAAAAAACTAGAACATTGTTCAACACTGGAAACTTGCGACCAGCTCACCAACGTCATTCCTGGTTGCAGGTGAACTGACCGCATAGCCCACTGGGAACTGAAATTCTTTATTATGTACACACATAATAACACGTGTACATTAAAACATGCATCGTTTTGTGTCGAATCAAATCAACAAGGTTTGTGCTGCCCACAAGTGTTGCTGTCACACATCCAGTGCCAATGTAGCATGTCCACACTCTCTAACCGTACAGCATTGAAATGTGGGAGCAAGTAGAAGCACTGAGTGGAAACCCATGTGGTCACGGAGCGAATGTACAAACTCCTTTCGGACAGTGACGGGAATTCAACCATGATCATGCAGCTCATGCTGTAAAGCCTAGCACTAACCGCTACACTATTTTGCTGCCCCCACCCCTCTCCCCTCTTTCTCTCCCCCTCTGTCACCCCTTTCTCCACTCTCTCTACCCCCTCCCTCGCCTCTCCCCCTCTCCTCCCCTTCCCGCTCTCTCCCCTCTTTCCTATTCCTTCTCTCTCCTCCCCCTCTCCCCTCTCCTTCCCTCTCCCCTCACTCCCCTCTCCCCCTCCCCTCTCCCCCTCCCCTCTCTCCCCTCCCCTCTCTCCCCTTCTCTCCCCATCTCTCCCCCTCCTCCCTTCTCCCCTCTCTCCCCATCCCCCCTCTCCTACCTCTCCCTCCCCTCTCTCCTATCCCCTCCTCCTTTCCCTCTCCCCCTCTCCCCCTCCCCTCTCTCCCCTCCCCCACACTTCCCCCTCGCTCCCCATCCCCCCTCTCTTCCCCCTCCCCCTCTCACCCTCCTTCTCTCCCCACCCCTCTCTTCCCTCCTCCCCCCTCCCCCCATCCCCTCATAAGGCTCCATCTGCCATTTCCATGCCTTTTTCCACTTACTAGCCTCTCCCAACTCAACTCCTCCTTCCATCTTCCCATTATTACTCAGCCTTCCTCGGTTCCCCTCAACCTATGATCTTATCTTATCCCATCTTATTCCTCTACGAGATATATTGATTTATATTTAGACGTACAGCACAGGACAGACTTTTCGGCCCACGATGTTGTGCCGACCTTTGAACCCACTCAATAATCAATCTAACTGTTCCCTCCTACACAGCCCATAGGCCTTTATTTTTCTTTTACCCATGTGCCCATCTAAGTGTCGCGTCAATGTCCCTAATGTATCAGCCTCTTCCACCGACCCTGGCAGAGAACCTATCTCTGACATCTTCTCTAAACTTCCCTCCTCTCACCTTGGGGGGAGGTCCTCTTGTACTGGCCATCGCCACACTGGGAGAAAGGTGCTGGCTCTCTGCTCTATCTCTGCCTCTTATCCACTCTGCTCCTCGAGGAAGCAAAATCCGTTATTGTAGTCGTATATCATCCCAGAGTGGCTGCAGGGCTATCGAAGTGAATGAATGTGTACAACAGTATGGACAGCGTTACCTATCAGTGTAAAGAAGGATAAAACATTGAATGGTTTATGCTTGTAAATATTTTCATTATCAATAAAAAGAATTATCTCTAATATCCCCCATACTTTCCTCCAATCGCTCCCTGGTACTGCCCTGGAAAGAAACCACTGGCTGTTTATTCCATCTGTGCGTCTTACAATCTTATATCCTCTAGGAAGCCACCTTTCACCCTTCTTCAATCCAATGAGAAACATTAGCATGCTCAACCTCAACATCAAACATCCTTTCCTTCAAACTGCTAATGAGATGTTCTTCACGACACCAGGACCATTTAAGGATATTTGCTTTGGGGGTTAGAATAAGCTAAGAGAATTTGAATTAGCAAACTGCTTATTTACAAATGATAACAAATGGAAGATAATTTATTTTAATTTGGTATGGAGCTTTCACCTTTAATTCTGAACGATTTGCATAATACCAGCATGAAGGAGCAATCTGTCCTTCCCAATGACTCACTGTAATGGCCAAGAGTTATGAGTGTTTCACAAGGCTGCTATCATTCACTTATAATTAGTTTTGATTCCTGATGAAGAAAGTTCCAGAAATTAGAAGTATGCTATTTATTCAGAGCCTGAGGTGTCGGCTAGATATTAAGAATTATGTTTCCTTTTTCTCAGATAAATGCCATGTTTGGTTTCACATTGCCGTTTGCAGTTATTCAAGGTGGTTTCATCGATAGGTTCTGTTCTCTGAGTTTGAAGTTGCGATTTCCTGTCTCTGACCAACTTCAATGACATCAGTTCCAATGCTCCATTGCCACAAGGGAAGCGCTGCATACACTAAACACAAGAAATTCTGCAGATGCTGGAAATCCAGAGCAATGTGCACACAATGCTGGAGGAACTCAGCAGGTCAAGCGGCATCAATGGAGGGGAATAAACAGTTGATGTCTCAGGCTAAGACCCTTCATCAGTACTGGAAAGGAAAGGGGAAGAAAGGTGAATCAGAGGGAAGGAGATGGGTGAAACCAGCTAAAAGGAAGGTGGTTGGTTGGGGGAAGAGGCTGGGGGGTGATAGAGGGAAGATGTAAAGGGCTGAAGAAGAAGGAAATGCGTAGGAGAGGAAATTTGACCATGGAAGAAAGGGAAGGAGGAGAGGCACCAGAGGGAGTTAATGGGCTGCATGTTTTCTTCACTGCAGTAGAATTTCAACCCAGATAACATCCGTTAAACATATCACATTGTCAATTAATACCAAGGAGCACGTCCTTAGAACATGGAATAAAAAAGAGCCAAGTTTCCAGACAGATATATAGTGGTAGAATTATTAACCTAAGATCTTATTACCTCACTACCATATATAACAAGAGCTGCTCAGTCTTCTGTAACACACATCGGACTCTGTTGGTAAACTGGCTTGAGATGTCTTCAAAAGGGACTTGTTTGGAAGGTCTTCAACAACTTTGATAGGGTGGGTGTGGGAGAACATTTTGTCTTATGAGAATACTTATAACTAGGGGCATCATTAATAAAAGAGACAAGTTTGTTTTCTGTTCTCAAGTAGTTGTGAATCTTCAGTGAATATACTTAAGGTAGAGGTAGAGGAATTCTTATAATGGGTAGAGTAGAGAAAGAGGTCATTTGTCCAACCATGTTCCTGATAGCTTACTACTCAATTGTCCCATCTAGCTTTGCTAGTATTTCTTTGCTCAATAGTTATTTAGATCCATCCTCAAGGCCACAGGGAACCTGGTTCCACTATTACTAGATGTCTTGTCCATGTCACCAGGTGTTGATGAAACTTGCAGAAGTGAAATGGATTAGCCGGTTGACTGGAGCTACAACAGCCTGCACCCAATAGCAGCAAGACCAAGGGACAGGTTGTGGCCTTCAACAAGGGGTAGGTGGAGAACCCACATTGAGGGGTTAAATGGTGGAAGGGGTGAGCAGCTTCAAGTTCTTGGGCATCAACATCTCAGACAATCTGTCCTGGGCTTAAAATATAGATGCAATCAAGAAGGAGGTACACTATTGGCTCTGCTTCACTAGGGGTTTAAAGAGGTTTGGTATGTCGCCAAAGACTGACAAATTTTTATAAATGTACGATGAGGAGAATTCTGACTGGTTACAATGTTGAGGCTTCAAAGCACAGGATCAAAAGAGGCTGTAAACCATTGTAGACTCAGCCTGGTCTATGACATCAAGGCCATTTCCACCTTCATTTACACCTGTGACCCCTACTTCTTGACATCCTCCATTAATCACTTTGTCTGGGGCCTTTCACCATTTCATATACTGAGTCGGCAGTGTAGCAGTTAGCATGATGCTATTATAGCTTGGGGTGTCAGAGTTCAGAGTTCAATCGTCTGCAGGGAGTCTGTACATCCTCCCCGTGGTACACATGGGTTTTCTCCGGGTGCTCCGGTTTCCTCCTGTAGTCTGAAGACGTACTGTTTTGTAGGTTAACTGGTCATTGTAAGTTGTCCTGTGATTAGACGAGAGTTAAAATGGGGGCTGTGGGCAATGCTCCCTCTAATTTGTAATGACCAGTAATCACAAAAATCTTGTGCTGTGCAATTTTTTTGCCCAGTGACAGCAACTGAATCTTTAAGTAGAAGTAAACCTGAAGCTATTCTAAGAATAATAAACTACCAAGTCCAGTGTGTTGTTCATTGTTTAAAAGAGATAAAATAATTCACATCCATGAGTCTTATTTCTCATGTATTATAGAATAGCATGTAACAATGTCAATCTTTTCACAATTTATTAAAGCTGTTCAAAATGGTCATTAAGCCATTCTGCTTTAAATGATCTAGCCATTCTTTTGCACTTCACACCCTTTGCTTCTTTGGAATTCGACATAGTGAATCAATAATTTATTAATAAAAACAGTATAAATACACCATTTCTAAAATCTGCAGACAAATCATCACAAACCCCACATTGTCAACACCGTCCACATCAGAAACCGGAAAAGGAAAAGTCATTGTGTACGATCGTGAAATATACTTAACATGCCAACAAAGTAAAGGGTGACAACCTTTTTGTGCACAGGTTAAACCTTTGTGCACTGGTAGCAAAAGATGTGTGGGCATGCATACATGTACTCCTTAGTGGGAACATTGGCAGCTGGGTGGTGGGGCTCAAAGGGTCAGAAAAACCTATCCCGCACTGTATCTATCGAAATAAATAAACAAACAAACAAGCAAGCAAGCAAGCAATAGGCAGCCAGAGATTTTTCCCCAAGGCTGAAATGGCTAAGTTGATTGGAGAAAAGTTTAGGGAGAACGTCAGAGGCAGATTCTTTTTAAACGATTGGTGGGTGCACTGGATACCCTGCCAGGGGTTGTGGCAAAGGCAGATACATTAGGGTTGAAAAAAACATTTAGATAGGCATAAGGATAATCAAAAATAGAGGGCTATGTAGGAGGGAAGAGCTAGATTGATCTTAGAGTAGGTTAAAAGATTGGCACAACATCATGGGCCAAAGAGCCTGTAATGTGCTGTAATATTCCATGTTCTATGTACTAGGACGCCTAAGACTTTTGCACAGTACTGTATTTGTCAACGTGGGGTGGAGAACAAGTTTGTAAATCTGGCGGGAACAAAGGCTGTTAGGAGTGTCGAGGGTGGAGGGGTGTGGGACAGGTGTCAGAGAAAGAGTGCCAGGGCTGGGGGTGGTGTGAGTGCAGACCCACCCAGCCCTGAGACAGAAGGCAAAGGTCATTTGGTTCCAAACAATTGGTTTATTGACCATTGCAGTATATCTCTCTGGTGCTTCCTTCCCCCTTTTGCCAAGTGTGATTCCCATTCCCACTCTCAGTCCACAACAGAGACCCATATCAGAATCAGGTTTATCATCACTCACACACATCATGAAATTTGTTTGTTTTTTTTTTGCAGCAGCAGCACTACAGTGCAATACATAAAATTACTATATACTGTGTAAAGATCTTAGGCACCCTAGCTATATACGGTGCCTGTAAAAAAGTATTCACCCTCCCCTGCATGTTTTCATGTTTTATTGTTTTACAACATTGAATCACAATGGACTTAATTTGGCTTTTTTGACACCAATCAAAAGAGAAAAACTTTCATGTCAAAATGTAAACATATCCCTACAAAGTGATCTAAATTAATTACAAATATAAAACACAAAATAATGATTGCATAAATGTTCAGCCCCCTTTAATATGACACACCAAATCAGCCAGAGTGGATAAGTCTCTATCAGCTTTGCACATATGGACACTGCAATTTTTCCCCATTCTTTACAAAACTGCTCAAGCTCTGTCAGATTGCATGGGATCGTGAGTGAACAGCCCTTTTTAAGTCCAGCCACAAATTCTCAATATTCTCTTCAGGGTGAATCTTTTTTACAGGCACTGTGTATGTGCCTGAGACTTTTGCACTGCATTGTAACTCTACTCCTTACATCAGGAGAGCAACCCAGTGAACTTTTTGAATTCTTTGCTCTGCAGTGGACTGTTTTTAACTTCTTCTCATTGTGTTGTTTCTTGTATTATTTCACGTAATTTCTGTTTTTCTTGTGAATGTTGTGCACCTGATGCTACTTATCTCTAATGTTGCTGCAAGCAATTTCTTCATTGCACCTGTGTGTACGTGCACTTTGCATGTGACAACAAACCTGACTTTGGCTTCGAAAACTGTCACAGAGGATCAACAGTCTGAAATCTTACTTCTGTTTCTTTCTCTCCTCGTATACAGTAACTGCTGAGGTTTCCCAATTTTTTTTCTGGTTGTGTTTCAGATTTCTTGCATTTGCAATATCTTTCTTTTCATTCCCTACTTCCTGATATGGTTGCCCAACGATCTCCTTCTTTTCTGAAATCCAGCAGCAGCTCTTCTTTATCTCAGTCCTATCATATTGTCTTTAGCTTCTGAAGTCTATTCCTCTCCAGACCTTTCAATGTCTTTTTTAGCCCTTTCAACCAGCACCAAACAGTGTTAGCCATTTCTTCCTGGTTTCCAACCTCCTGCTTGGTTCTCCACTACTTCCCTGTAAAGTTACAGATGCTTGCTTTCCAAGTTGTACCAATTCTAGCAAAATGGATTCTGCAGGTCACCACCCTCAACAATTGCACATAGAGAATGGGTATTAGCTGACAAATATCTTTATTGGTTGAGTTAACAACAAATATGAAAATTATATGCAACTAAACATCTGCACACACACCCACTAGGTTACTTGGGCCTCTCTGAACAGTCAAGGAATAGGGCATAAGGACTAACATGACGGGGCATAATTTTTAGGTGACTGAAAGTATTGAGGAGATGTCAGAGTTAAGGTTTTTACACAGAGAGTGGTCGGTGTATGGAACGTGCTGCCAGGGGTCTTTATTGCTCTATGAATCCATTAGTCTTGTGAGACAATGGATTTGCACCTTGGAAGGTTTCCAGGGTGCAGGCCTGGTTGTATGGAAGACTGGCAGTTGCCCATGCTGCAAGTCTCCGCTCTCCACGCCACTGATGTTGTCCAAGGGAAGGGCACTAGGGCTGATACAGCTTGGCACCGGTGTCGTCGCAGAGCAATGTGTGGTGAAGAGCCTGGCTCAAGGACACAACACACTGCCTCAGATCACTAGACCGATGCCTTAGCCACTTGGCCACGTGCCAACAGTGGCCATGGTAGAGGCACAGGGAGTGTTAGAGAGGCACATGGTTGAAAGAAAAGTGAAAGATTATGGGCAAGTGAAGGGTTAGGGTCATCTCAGAGTAGGTAGAAAATGGCCGCAACATCGTAGGCCAAAGGGACTGTTCTGTGTAACAGTGGCTATTTATTCCCCTCTATTGATTCCATCTATATTGCTGAGTTCCTCAGGCATTTTGTATGTGTTGCTCACAAAATGGCAGTCACCATTCCTTTGGACATGTCAAGGACAAAGACATTTGGTTTGTCTGTTTCCAATGCCCTTGGTTTACTCCATTTTACTGATTTGCAGTTTATTTCTGTCCGTAGGTTACTGACCTGAAACATTCACTTTGTTTCTTTCTCCATAGAAACTGAGTGCTTTCAGTATTTCCTGTTTAATTTTTTTTTGGTACACTTGGTTGAATTTCTAGTTAAAATATGGATGATAAACCCTCTTCGTCTTCCTAGCCCCTGAAAATATGACTCCAACTAGAACAGGAACCAGATTATGCAACATTAGACACAAGATGTAATGAGTGGGTCTCCCAATGCCCAGACATTTGCATGCCAAACAGTAATATTACTGCCCATATCTGCTGAGTGCAGTTAAGACAGATGGGTTCTGAGCCAGACGACTTCACCGACACCTCCAGAGTCAACCTTGTCCAGGGACAACTGATTTCAACTGTGTTGGAGATGACCTTCCCTCTACTAAGAGGTCAGATGTGGGTCTGTGCATTAAAGTTGGGGCAGCATTCATCTCCATTACACGTAATGAGTCAGCCTGTGTACAAATGCAACATGACCAAAACAACACCCAGGCTTATTCAGACCACTGGCGGAGCGACAGACCATGTGCCAGGCAATGTGCATCTCCAGCAACATGCAGCCAAGAGTTAAGTAGTAACATTCAACTTTTGGATATAAACACAGCAGCTGAAAATTGAATCAATTGTTATGACATCTGATGAGCGGTGGGAGCCAACTGGCTGTAGATGAAACCCAGAATTAAATAAAATTCAGGAACTGGAGTATCACTTGAGCTGGACACAGATCAGATGATCCAGGATGTGACGGGACCAGCTGTCTGACACGACAATTGCTGTAATTTGCCTACAAGTTGCTGCGTGTTTGCTGGCAGTGCCTCCTACCCATCACTAGCTTGCTCTTAGACATTTATGTAGCAATACAGCACAGCGTAGGCCATTCTGGCCACTTGAGCCATGCTACCCCAGAAACCCTCAACAAACCTAATTAACCCGAATCTAATCACAGGACAATGTATAATAACCTACCCAGTAGAAACCTTAGCACCCGGAGAAACCCACACATTTCATGGAGAGGACGTACAGAGACACCTTACAGCTGTGGTCCCCAACCATGTGCTACCGGGCCACGAAGAAACAATATGAGTTGGCAGTAAAACAAACGTCACTTGAGAGTTTCTTTGGAAGAGGTGGTAGGGGGCATAAAAGGCCTAACGATGATGATAACGCAAAGACAGCTGAGGCCGAGACTGCAAGAAAAAAGAAAAAGCTTCCTTCAACAGAAAATACGACGAGTCATACGTAACATATAGCTTTAATGCGACCGGTGACTCGCACGCTCCAAGCCCCCAGTGTGTGATATGTGGAGACAAGATGTCTAATGAGGCAATGGACCCCTCAAACTGCTTCGGCGCCTTGAGTCCAAGCACCCTGCACTTAAAGACAAACCTGTTGAGTTTTTTGAGTGGAAAAAATGTGATCAAGTGGGACAGAAGCAAAGTGCTGAGAGCCACCGCCTCCTCAAATGCTGCAGCTCTGAGAGCGTCGTACTTAGTGGCTAGCTGTATTGCTAAGGCTAAGAAGCCTTTCACTGTTGGTGAAGAATTGATTCTGCCTGCTGCCAAGGACCTGTGCCGTGAACTGTTGGGAGAAGCTGCAGCTAACAAGATGGCACAGGTTTCTCTTTCAGCTACCACAGTTTCAAGGAGAATTGATGACATAGCGGAGGACATCGAAACACAGCTGTTGGAACATAGAAAACATAGAAAATAGGTGCAGGAGTAGGCCATTCAGCCCTTGGAGCCTGCACAGCTTAACGAGTCTGATTTCACTACCTGAATCAAAGAGGTTACTGCTGAATGCCAGTCTACACACTATGTCACACACAGAGAAATGCAGGCTAGCTGAAAAATGTCACCTGATCGTAACAGTGTTGCTTTCATTTCCAACATCATATCTCTGCGAAGCGGGGTTTTCTGCAATGAATGCAACGAAAACTAAATTGCGGAATAGACTGGACATAAGGAAACCCCTTCGAATATCGCTGTCTCCCATCACCCCTCGATGGGACCGTCTTGTTGCAGGAAAACAAGCCCAGGGCTCCCACTGATTCAGCAATATTGTTGTGTTGCAATGATTTTATATGTTCATACGGGGAAAATATGTGCTGTGTGTTTAATATCCAAAGGTTACTTAAAATTTTATGATGCTGTTGACTTATAATTGACTTACCACTATATTCATGGGAAGAAGATATGCGCTGTGTGTTTAATATTAAATTTGTTAGATAAACCCTTTTAGAAAAGAAATTGAGTGTATTAGCCACTTATAAGTGACTTATAGTTGACTTATCACCTATATTCCGGTCGTGATTAACACCCCCACCCCGACCCCGTCGGCCGGTCGGCAAGAATATTGTCGATATTAAACCGGTTCGCAGTGCAGAAAAGGTTGGTGACCCCTGCCTTACAGTATGTTGTTGGAATTGAACTCAGAACTCTGAAGCCCCGAGTTGTAATGGAGTTGCACTAACCGCTGTGCTACGGTGCCTCCCAGTTTCCAATGCTGTTCAGTCACTGCTGAAAACTACAGAGTGTGGTGGAAAGACTAACACTGCCACAAGAAAGCAGCATCTATCATCAAGGACCCCCACCATTCAGGCCATACTCTCTTCTCGCTACTACCATCGTGAAGGAGGTACAGGAGCCTTAGGTCCCATAGGACCAGGATCAGGAACAGTTATTACCCATCAACTATCAGGATCCTGAACCAGCGTGGATAACTTCAGTCCCCTCACCTCTGAAGTTATTCCACAACCTACAGTCTCACTGCCAAGGACTCTGCAACTCCTGTTCTCAGTAAATTTTTTTTATTTATTAATATTGTTATCTTTTTATTTGTATTTACACAGTTTTCTTATTTTGCGCATTGGTTGCTTGTTGATTCTTTCTTTCTGTCTGTTTTTTCAGTGATCCTGCTGTATGTCTTTGTTCTACTGTGAATGCCTGCAAGAAGATGAATCTCAGAGTAGTATATGGTGACATATTCTGTAACTACATGTGTATGTAATGTTGGATCAGCAATTTAGTTCAACTCTGCTCGTGTCAGCGTGAGATCCTTCGATCTGAACAGGAGGAAAGAATGAAAATTCTCATCCACACATCCATCTACCTTGTTTGTGTAATCCTTAATATCTATCCTCCCCCAAAACAAATGATCTCTATTTTAACATTTTCATTTGAACTTATCAATGGCTGAGCGAGGTTAAGATTTCCAATAACTTTCTGTGAAGTAGTCTAAGTTATGAGCATTTCTGGTTACTTACCTACAAGAAAAATGTCAGTAAGACTGAAAGACTGCAGAGAAAGTTTACAAGGATGTTACCAGGACTTGAGTTATAAGGAAAGGTTGAATAGGTTAGGACCTTATTCCCTATAGCGTAGGAGAATGAGAGTACTTTTTATAGAGATATAAAAAAAATGAAGGGTATAGATAGGGTGAATGCATACAGACCTTTCCCCCTCAGGTTAGGTGAGACTAGAACTAGAAGTCATTCGTGGCACCATGGATCTGTGCCTGGATTTTCTCCAGGGCGCAGGCCTGGGCAAGGTTGTATGGAAGACTGGCAGTTGCCCATGCAGCAAGTCTCCTCTCTCCATGACACTGATGTTGTCCAAGGGAAGGGGAAGGGCCGATACAGCTTGGCACCAGTGTCATCGCAGGAGTTGCCAGAATGAGGTTGAAGGCGACGTTGGACTGCATTAGGGACTCCAGCTCTGGATTTGTCCTCAGGGTATATTCCCGAAGCCTTTCTTGTGTCTGGCCGCAAGGCAGCGGAGGTTTGAAATCAGAGTTTTCCCTGTCTTAGATGGACTGCCTTCCCAGGTTGACAAGCTCCATCTACCCGAAGCACTGGTTTTAAGGCGCCAGAACCCGCCTTCGCCCCTTCTCCTGTCAGTAGAAACAGTTCCGCTGGGCTTAGAGGCTAAACCACACGAGAAGGCCAGGAGTTGGACTTGGTTGTCAGAGGCTATTTGAGGCGCATTTCGTGAGGAGCACTTTTAGGTAGTGGGAGCTTGTCCCCACTACCACTCCTCGGATTGACAACCTTGGAACCAAAAAGTCATAGGTTTAGGATAAAAGGAGAAATATTCAAAGGTGATCTGAGAGGAATCTTCTTCCCTCAGAGGGTGGCATGAATGTGGAACAAGCTACCAGCTGAAGTAGTAGGTATGAATTCATTTGTAAGAGAAGTATAGGGAGGTACCCGAATGAGAGGAGTCTGGACAGATACAGGATGGTCCAGGTGCAGATAGGTGGGACAAAGAAGAAGGTTGGTCCAGAGCTCATTTGGGTGTAGGTTCAGGGTGAGGGGATCAGCCACTTTATTGTAGTGTCATAGGATTTTCATAGGACAGAAGGAGCCCATTCAGTCATCTACACAAGAGATTCCGCAGATGCTGGAAATCCAGAACAACACACACAAGATGCTGGTGGAACTCAGTAGACCAAGCAAGGTCATTGGAGAGGAATTAACAATCAACTTGTTCAGGCTGAGACCCTTCAGTAGCACTTAAGAAGGGAAGGGTCTTGGCCTGAAAGGTTGACTGTTTATCGCTCTTCATAGATCCTGCCTGACCTGTTGAGTCCCTTCAGCATTTTATGTGTGTTGCTCTGGATTCCAGCACCTGCAAAATCTCTTGTGTTTATAATTTTCACACAGAACAGATCATTACACAGTGCATTGACACAAGAGGGTACAACAGTAACAATGGAGGAGAATAACGTGTAGTGGCTGCAGAGCAAGAGCAGGACTGGCAAACAGTAAAGTGCAGGGTCATAAATAAGGTCCAACTTAAACTAGAGAACTATTTAGTAGATAACTATTGAGAAATGTGTGCTTATTCGCTCTGGAAGGAAGAATTGTAAAGCAAATTATCACTTAAATGAAGTGAAATATTATAGTCTAAACAAAGAGATGTGGGGTGGGGGTGTAGTACACAATAAACCAAGAGATGCGGGGTGGGGGTGTGGTACACAGCAAACCAAGAGATGCGGGGTGGGGGTGTGGTACACAGCAAACCAAGAGATGCGGGGTGGGGGTGCGGTACACAGCAAACCAAGAGATGCGGGGTGGGGGTGCGGTTCACAGCAAACCAAGAGATGCGGGGTGGGGGTGCGGTACACAGCAAACCAAGAGATGCGGGGTGGGGGTGTGGTACACAGCAAACCAAGAGATGCGGGGTGGGGGTGCGGTACACAGCAAACCAAGAGATGCGGGGTGGGGGTGCGGTACACAGCAAACCAAGAGATGCGGGGTGGGGGTGCGGTACACAGCAAACCAAGAGATGCGGGGTGGGGGTGTGGTACACAGCAAACCAAGAGATGCGGGGTGGGGGTGCGGTACACAGCAAACCAAGAGATGCGGGGTGGGGCTGTGGTACACAGCAAACCAAGAGATGCGGGGCGGGGGTGTGGTACACAGCAAACCAAGAGATGCGGGGTGGGGGTGTGGTACACAGCAAACCAAGAGATGCGGGGTGGGGGTGCGGTACACAGCAAACCAAGAGATGCGGGGTGGGGCTGTGGTACACAGCAAACCAAGAGATGCGGGGCGGGGGTGTGGTACACAGCAAACCAAGAGATGCGGGGTGGGGGTGTGGTACACAGCAAACCAAGAGATGCGGGGTGGGGGTATAGTACACAATAAACAAAGAGATGCGGGGTGGGGGTATAGTACACAAGTTAACGTGCAGGTTCAAAATATAATTAAGAAGGCAAATGTAATGTTGGCCTTTATTGCACGGGTTATGGAATAGAAAGGTAGAGAAGATTTGTATAAAGACAAGAGATTCTGGAGATGCTGGTATTCCAGAGCAAAAAACACAAAGTACAGCAGGTCAGGCTGCAGTTACAGAGAGGAATAAACAGTTGACATTTCAGGCTGAGACGTTTCAACAGGACTATATTTGATTTAGTTTAGTAAGACCACATGTCAGGAGCTGCAACAGTTTTAGTCTCCCTTGTTCAAGGATTACAATCTACTTGCAAAGAGTTCACTAGGTTATTATCTAGCATAAAAAAATAAAGAAATATTGAGATGACTAAGTCAATAAAGATGTTTGTTTAGAAGAATAAAAGGTGATTTTATTAAGACTCCGATGAGATTGACGGAGTGATTGTGAAGAGTATGTTTCTCCCAGGGGAGTTATTAAGAAATGGGGAGGGATCAGTATAAATGGTTCCCTATTTATGATGGAGAAGAAGAGGAATTTACATTCCTAGAGTGTGATCTACCTGGGAATTCTGCACTGTCATTGAATATGATTCTTCCTTCAAAGCCTGCTAAAGATTATAGGGTGAAGGCAGGGTAATGGGCTTGAGAGAGAGAATAAATTATCCATGATGGAATGGCAGAGCACTCAATGAGCCAAATGGCCTAATTGTGCTCTGATGATCTATGGTCTTATAGTCTAATCTATTCAAGGCAGAGACTAACAAGTGTTTGAGCAGCAGGAGTTGGAAGAGAACATTGAGACTAAGAGAGGATCCGCAATGATATTATTGTGCAGCAGACTACTGTCATGCCACAGCTACATAAAGCTTCAGTCAAACCGCACTTGGAGTATAGTGTGCAGTTCTGGTCACCCATTATAGGAAGGATGTGAGACTGTGGAGAGGGTGCAGAAGAAGTTTACCAGGATGTTGCCTGGATTAGCAGGTATGAGCAATAAGAAAAGATAGACAAACTTGGGCTATTCTTCCCTTGAGCATTGGAGCTGTGGAGACACCTAATAGAGATTTCAAAAATTTTAAAGCCAAAATGATTCTTTTCCCCAGAGTAGAATTATCAAATGCCAGAGGGCATTCTTTTAAGGTTAAAGGAGAATTTAAAAAGTCCAGGAGGAGGATTTTTGTTTATGCAGAGAATGGAATGGGTTGCCAGGGGTAATAGTTGAAACAGGCAGTTTGGTGGACTTCAAGAGATTAAATGAAGCAAATGGAGAGATATGGATGATTACACAGGAAGAAGATGTTTAGTATAGATCAGAATCAAAATTGGAACACCATTGTGGGCCAGTGGGCCTCTCTAGTGCTATTCAGTTGGATGATCTATGTCTTAGTGGTCTTTAAGGATAAGATAAGATTAGTTTTATTTGTCAAATGTACATTGAAGCATCAAAATATACATTCAAGCTCATCAACACAATGTGAGGAGCTGGGGGCAGCCCGCAAGTGTTGCCACACTTCTGATGCCAACGCAGCATGCCCTCAACTCACTAACCCCAAATGTATGTCTTTGGAATGTGGGAGGAAACCATAGCACCCAGAGGAAACCCCCATAGTCACACAGAGAACATAGAAACTCCCAGGTAGAGTCTAAAAGATCCTTATATTTAACAATGTTGTATCTCCTTACATGAAGAGAGGTAAAACTAACTTGAAGATACTTTTATCATTGAGTACAGCTACTGGCATATTGCCTCCTGTGTAACTCTGATGGAGCTTCCAATAGAGGTGAGTCCTAAAACACAGACGTTCTATTGACACATAAACTGAGAAAGGAAGGATAATGGAGAAGAGCCACCAATCATAAATTGAAAGATTATAATCCACATAAAAATACTGCACTATGTCAAAGCATTTTATAAGCTGTAAAATTCTAACACTGCGCTTTATAGCCTTGAAGAACAATATAAAGAACACTACATTGGCTGAACCATTACCCACCCAACCTCTGCCAAGACTGGACAACAAAGATTTTGCTTCCTGAATACTTTTGGGTTTATCTTACAGATTTTGGACTGATGATGAGAATCACCATGAAATTTCCCTATCATGCACTGTTTTTTTTGGCATCGCCTATATTTGTTATTTCAATTCATAATTCAAGTCAGTTAAAAGGTTACCCACAATATAAGCTGAAAAGTTTTCTATCTTGTCGAGGCAGGGTGGATGCTGCATGACAGGACAGGTTTTAGAAAGGCTATAAAAGCATCACACACTATTCTGTGCCTTGTTTACACGTATATCGGTTTGAAATCATGTTGATGCACATGCTCTACACGTATAGTGTACTCATGATAATAAAGTAATTGTATTTTCAAGAGTATTTGTGATAGCAAAATGTCTTGCCAATGTTGCGACAGACATGATACTATCTGATATATTTATAGCGATTATACACTCAAATCTGAAAGACGACCATGACTCTTATTAAGAAAGTCTATGAGCTCGACCTTGAGCAATGAGCCTACCTGGCTCAGCTGACGTATCTACTGTACCTTCAGACCCTTCACCTTCCCAAGTACCTTCTCCTTATTGATAGCAGCTATACTCACTTCTTATCTAACCACCCCCCCCCCCCGACACTCTGGAATTTCTGACAAACCACTGGTGTCCTCCACAATGACTGATGCAAAATACTTATGAAGTTTGTTCTCTATTTCTTTGTTCTGCATTACTACCTCTACAGCATCATTTACCAGTGATACAATATCTACACTTGCCTTTCTTTTACTCTTTACCAATCAGAAAAAACTTTCGATATCTTCTTTTATATTATTGGCCAGTGATGAGCACCAGCTCAAGGGCCATTTCTATCATCGGTTAACAAAGATGCATGTGTTAGAAATGTTGGATCAGCAATTTAAGTTCAACTCTGCTGATGTCTGTGTGAGCTCCTTCGATCTCAACACATAGAATGGCTTCCTGTAACAGTAACTCACTTTGTATCTTGAACAGCAGTTTCCAGGGCTGCAAACTCTGGTCCCAGGGACAAAGGGAAGGAAATGTGTGCATGTATCACACATGCCTGCAGCTTCTCCTTCATGTCACACACTATTCTGGCTTTTATCTCAATTATTCTTTCACGGGATGCAGACTGCTGAGGTACTGCACACCTAATTGCTCTTGAACTAAGTGAAGAGTGGGGAACCATCCTAAGCGATGGGTTTGACCATTTACAGACTGGCTAGCTGGCAGATTTTCTTTTCTAATAGATGTTAATGAATTTATGGATATTCTGGTAGTTTTGTGGTTATTGCTACTGAGTTTAGCATTAAATTGCATACTCAATTAATTGCTTGGCCGCCACATACATTTTAAAGGTGTACTTTGGGATTGACGGATGAGCCTTAGGAATGTACTTATGCTTCTTTATTGTCACCGGTCAAAACTTAGAGGCATTCCACCCAAGACCCACCATAGATACGGTCCAGTCCATCACAGGCAAAGCCCTCCCCACCGGTCAGCACATTCACAAGGAGCGCTGCCTGATCCATCATCAAGGACCCACACCATCCAGGTCATGCTGCCTCCAGCTGCAATCATCGGGAAGGTGGTGCAGGACCCTTCAGTCCCAGATCACCAGGTTCACTAACAGGCATTACCCTCAACCATCGGGCTCTTTAATCATTCACTTCAACTCGCAACTGTTTCCACAACCCACAGACTCACTTTGAAGGGCTCTATAGTTCATGTTCTCAGCGTTGTTTGTGTTTTTTTTGGTATTTGCACACACAAATTGACTTCTTTTGTACATTGGTTGTTTGTCCTGCTTTGTGTGTAGCTTTTCATGGACTGACTTGTATTTCTTTGCATTTACTGTGGATGCCCACAAGAAAATGAATCACAGGCTAGTATATTGTGACATACTTTAATAATAAATTTTCTTTGGCTTTGAAGATGGCCATGAAGGTATTTTCAGTAGTGGGTCAGGATGCAGGATCAGCATGCGAGAGTCAGGGGTAAACATAGATGCCCAGTAAATGCCGGCCTAACTGGCAGAAGACAAATAAATTGAAAGAAGATTGCGGAAATATTTCACAGACTCATCAGGTAACTCGCTGTCTCTGCTCATATCATGACTGGCTAGTTTTACTGTGAGTCATCCATCATATTGACTGGGTTTGATTCCTCTCTCATTTAATACGGTCCAAACTACTGGGCCTCTCCTACAGTTCTGCATTTCCTCATTTTAACATTCCTTTCGTTGTGTTTTCTCTCTCTATTCAGCTGGCCTCATTTTCAGCTTTTGTGTTCCTTTGTGTTGTCGCTATCTCTCCCCGATATTCATCATTCCTTATCAACCAGGTAACTTTATTAGCAGCTCATCAATCCAGCAAAGGTGACCTCAACCTGGCAGAGATTCTCCCTCCCTGCCATCTCCAAAGCATAAAAACAGCTTGTTTTATCTCCTCTCTGCTTCTGCTGAATGCACTTTCATTTGTGTCTATTTCCCTTTCAACAGATGCTGCCTGAATTGCTAAGTGTGTCACTGCCACGGAGTCTGGGCACTCTCGTAGGCAGGCCACTGAAAGAAGTTGGCAATCATGCACGTGAGAGTGCACAGGTTCGAGCCAATTAGTGTTTCTTTGTAATGTATTTAACTCCCTTCCTCTTGTTTCAGTCTTGTGAAGTCTTGACTGAAGCACAGCAAAAGAAAATCTTCTTGCTTACCTTAGTCCATGTTTCGGGAAAGAAGACTAGTGATTTAGATAGATGCTGTTAAAGAAGTGGTATATTTTAGTGCCAAGTTACTGCTTTCAAACCGCAGTGACAGTGTTAGATTTTAGTTAGGGGCCTGTTGGCCTAGCACTTATCATTGTTTTTTGTTCTGCACAGTTCTTCTTAAAACTCAGTGAACTGTTCATTCTGTTTCTGTGCCTGTCCCTCTGCACTTGGCCCCTCACTCAATTCCTGTCAAAGTGTTCCAGATATCTCCTTTTGCTTTCAATCATTGATCTATCACTGTTGGGTAGGGAAATGCCAATGTACAGGATCAGGAGAGGCTGTGGAGGGGTGCAAACTCAGGCAGCCCCATCATGAGGTAGAATCCTCCCCATCTTCAAAAGGCATTGCCTCAAGAAGGCAGCATCTATCATGTAGGACCCTTATTGTTTCATCCAGGACATGCCCTCTTCTCATTGCTACCATCGGGGAGGAGGAACAGGAGCCCAAAGGCACACAGTCAGCGATACAGGATTTCTGAACGGATGAAGAACCTATGGGCACTACCTTAGTATTTTGTATGTATTCTTACTGTAGTTTGTAGTAATCTCTGTAGTGGTGTTGCAAACCACGTTTCCTGACATATCAGTGATAATAAACCTGATGCTGATTGTGACCCCTCCACTGGGTGGGCAGAGTGTATCGTATTTAAATCACAGTGGACCAAGCTGAGATGTATGCTACTCTGCTCTTTGCTATCATATGTCCAATAGGTGTCTCAGTAAATCTCTCAGAAAAAGATTCACACCAGTGATTCAAATTAACAATCGGGGACTTTAATTAAAGACAAGCTTCCAATGACAAATGGTAACTTTGCAGTGGGTTCCTGCCCCAGAGGCAAACAAATTCTGCCCAGTTCTACACACTGACACATTTGTCATAACGCACGTCACATTTTGCAAATCTTAAAGGGCTGCAAACATGATAGTCCATGAACTACTTAGGCTACACCTCCTTTAATAATAAATAAATATCCCCTCCAATAAATAATAAATTACAAAATATATAAGCATCCAAGTCTCCGTGTGTCTCGTGTTAGCACAAATATCTTCCAAGTACCTGAATTGTTGGACATTTCTCACAGACTGTGCAGTGGCGGCACCAGAGATTTTTTCTTGCTGGTGCTACAGTGGGGCTGAATGATTCAGTGATGGTGCTGAGGGATGCACTGTATGGTAATATATATTCGCAAGGCCAGACGCGTGGCATTCAAAAATCAGTTTCAAGCATTATGTGCCTACTATAAATGCCTCTGTTGATTCACAAGCAACAGCAATTGATAGATATAATATAGACGTGAACTGTCACAGTGTCAACAGCATGGGAGACAACCCAGGCTACACAGAGCATAAACAAACAAACCACCAGAGCATCCGACCCACAGTGCACAACGTGAATCATGCACAAATCCCGCAATCAGCGTCAAATGCGTGCTTTTCAACTGAAAAACACAACACTATCCCACAATGTCCACTGCTATTCACATTACATAGACAGACAATGTCAAAAGATACACCGTTATTAAAGTCAAATAAGGCAAACAACAGATGCAAGGCTTTACCAGGAGTTGGACAAATCGTACTCTGACCATGCAATACCTCAATTAATTCGGCTACTGAATTTAAAACAAAAATCAACAGAATCAACAATAAATGTAATATTTTAGGATTTGCAGGAAACGTAAGGACTATGGGGTATCCACCACAAAATAACAGTAATAATAGTAATCAGCATTAGTCTTGGCCCAAATGTTTAAAAAAATCAACTGCACTCACCATTGATGTTTTCAGAGAAGCACAATCCGTCTGTTGTTGTGATTGGTGGTGAAGACATCAATGATTTCCTGGATGTTAAGTGCTTCGGTCCTCCGGCTGTTTATGGCAAACAGGATCAAGTTGCTGTTCCGAGCATCGCCGCTGCTATTCCTTAGTTAGTTTTTGAGGCGTCTGAGTCAAGAGAAACTCTGTTTGCATGAAGCAGATGTCACAGGTAGAGTCAGTGATAATGCAGATTAGTTTGTATAAATCTATAAATGCATCATGGCAGGGTCTCATTAGAGCTAGAAATTCCACTGTGTCATTCACTGTCTGCCCTTGCTGTTGTCTTGTTTCCAGCAGATGCCGAACCTGATGGGGGTAGTGGGTGAAGTCTGTTTACTACACCGCTCAGGATCTGAAACCTCTGAGGCCACAGAGCTGGGTGCCAGAACCAGAGGCACAGTGAGCTTGGCCCTCCATTTTCAGAGTAAGTAAGTGCAGAAATAGAGAGAAGACTGCGGGTTTGACTGAAGATTTGGAAACACGGTAAGATCAAGCAAACGGCTTATAAATGGTCAGTGCCAACAAAAGGTCATGGAATGTTTTGTTTAAAAGCTAGCTGCTGGTAAGGTCTGAGGCTCAGGCAAGATGCTTATTGTTAGATTTTGATATTTTTCCTCTAAGGTATTTTTGGAAGTCAAGAAAGAGGCACAAAACTTGTTGCTTCATGATTGTTTTATTTACCGCTGACAGAAGAAACAGAATTGGAAATGGATAGTAACAGGAGAGTCCAAGAACAAAGAGGAAATGACTGAAAATAATAAAGGAAGCAAGCTTGCATGTTTGATCATAAGACCATAAGACAAAGGAGCAGAAGTCGGCCATTCGGCCCATCGAGTCTGCTCCGCCATTTTATCATGAGCTGATCCATTCTCCAATTTTGTCCCACTCCCCCGCCTTCTCACCATAACCTTTGATGCCCTGGCTACTCAGATACCTATCAATCTCTGCCTTAAATACACCCAATGACTTGGCCTCCACTGCCGCCCGTGGCAACAAATTCTATAGATTCACCACCCTCTGGCTAAAAAAATTTCTTCGCATCTCTGTTCTGAATGGATGCCCTTCAATCCTTAACTCATACCCTCTCGTACTAGACTCCCCCATCATCGGAAACAACTTTGCCACACTCATTCTTCTAAACTCCAAGAGATACAGTCCAAGAGCGGACAAACGTTCCTCATATGTTAACCCTCTCATTCCCAGAATCATTCTCGTGAATCTTCTCTGTACACTTTCCAACGTCAGCACATCCTTTCTTAAATAAGGAGCCCAAAACTGCCCAGAGTACTCCAAGTGAGGTCTTACCAGCGCCTTATAGAGCCTCAACATCACATCCCTGCTCCTATACTCTATTCCTCTAGAAATGAATGCCAACATTGCATTCGCTTTCTTCACCACCGACTCAACCTGGAGGTTAACCTTAAGGGTATCCTGCATGAGGACTCCCAAGTCCTGTTGCATCTCAGATCTTTGAATTCTCTCCCTATTTAAATAATAGTCTGCCCGTTTATTTCTTCTGCCAAAGTGCATAACCATACACTTTCCAACATTGTATTTCATTTGCAACATTGTATTTCATTTCATGTCACTTTCAATTAAGACAGGCTCAGGCTGAGAAACCACTGATTCCTCTGAATGAGGTCGTTTGCTCACTAAAAATCGATCCATTTTTCATGCCGGCCAAAATAATGCATGTGCCAGGCCCACTCTAGCTTGTAAAAGCACAATCACATTGACAACGAATGAATAAGCAGAAACGTAGAGAGGACAAATTTCAGTTAATTTCTTGGTGGTGCTATGGTGGTGCTATTGTAATTTCTGCTGGTGCTATAGCACCAGCTAGCACCACCTTAGCGCCGCCCCTGGATCTGTGTCTGATTGCAAAACCCTTGACTGGCTTGGATAAAGGACAAGTCTGGGGACAAGGATTTAACTTCTGTCTATGATGCAAATGAATTTAAGTTCACTAACATTTAGAGATATTAAGATGGCAAATTGCAATTAATTGAAAACATAAAACACTTAGAAATACATTAAATATGAATTTTTTCATTTCTTCTTTTTCTGTGGCTCTACAAATCTTGACCTGAAGTGTTGACTGTCCAATTCCTTCAGTAAATGCTGCTGACTCATACAGTCCTTTCAGCTTGTTGTGTGTTAATTCACATTTCCTGCAATCTCCTTTAAAACCTATAAGGTTTTAGGCCCCTGTACCAAAAATGTGAACCAATGAGATTGATTAGGTATGTAACTCAGTGGCCACTTTATTCAGCACACCTACACACCTGCTCATTAATGCAAATATCTAATCAGTCAAGCATCTGGGAGCAATTCAATGCATGCAGACATGGTCAAGAGGTTCTGTTGTTGCTCAGATCAAACATCAGAATGGGAAAGAAATTTGACCTAAGTGACTTTGACCATGGAATGATTGTTGGTGCGATACTGAGTGATTTGAGTATCTCAGAAACTGCTGATCTCCTGGGATTTTCATGCACAACAAGCTCCAGAGTTTAAAGAAAATGGTGCAAAAAACAAAGCAAAAAACAACATCCAATGAGCTGCAGTTCTGTGCCTTATTAATGAGAGAGGGCAGAGGAGAATGGCCGGACTGGTTCAAGTTGACAGGAAGGTGACAGTAGCTCAGATAACCATGCGTTATAACAGTGCTTTGTGGAAGATCATCTCTGAACTCACAACACGTCAAACCTTGAAGCGGATGGGCTACAGCTGCGAAGACCATGAACATACACTCAGTGGCCACTTTATGAGGCACAGGAGTAGTATTTGTCACATGTGCACCGAAGCATGCAATGAAATGTGTCATTTGCGTCAAATGAAATCAGTGAGGATTGTATTAAGCAGGTTGTGTCGCAACACCTCCATTACCAAGGTAGCGTGCCCACGACTCACTAACCCTAACCAAGCATCTTTAGAATGTGGAAGGAAACTGAAGCACCAGGGAAAGTTACACAGTCACAGGGAGAACATACGGTCTCCTTACACACAGACAGTGGCAGGGATCAAACCCCCATCGTACAGCTAGCACTGTAAAGCGTTGCGCTACCCACTATGTTACCATACCTAGGAGAAACGTGACCAGCACCACACTGAGGAGTGAAGGAGAACTTGAAGACCAGTGGCAAATTAAGCTGATGGATTCAGACATCCAAACTAGAATTACTTTCAGAGTAGGTAATGGAGGCAGCAGTTAGGGCAGTCGAGTGCTCCATTTGCAGTATGTGGGAAGTCAGGGCGAGCACAATCGTCCCTGATGACTACACCTGTAAAAGGTGCATCCAGCTGCAGCTCCTGACAAACCGAGTTGGGAACTGGAACAGGAGCTGGATGAACTTAGATTAGATTATGAAGACATGTAGTCCTCTTTATTGTCATTTAGTAATGCATGCATTAAGAAATGATACATTATTTCCTCTGGTGTGATATCACAAAACACAGGACAGACCAAGACTGAAAAAACTGACAAAACCACATAATTATAACATATAGTTACAAACATTGCAACAATACCATAACTTGATGAAGAAGTCCATGAGCACAGTAAAGTTCAAAGTTTCTCAAATGTCCCACATCTCACGCAGACGGGAGAAGGAAGAAAAACTCTCCAAGCCATGCTGACCACAATCCAACAATGAGTCATCCGAAAACTTCGAGCTCTGATCAGCTCTCCGACACCGAGTACTGAGCGCCATCTCTGTCCGAATGATTCAACCTCTTTCTCGGTCGCCAAAAGCAGGCAAGGCCGGGGATTTTGAGGCCTACCCTCTGAAAGATTCACAACCGCACAGTAACGACAGCAGCGAACGGGAGTTTCAGAAATTTCTCCAGATGTTCCTCTGTGCTTCCACGTTCATTCTCCATCAAATCAAAATTGTCCACGGCCCCTATTTAACAGATACGATATCATTTTTCACCGGAAGGCTGTGCACACGCAGGCGCACCGCCATTTTCTCCTCCTTACTTCGGATCATTTGTGAGGCAGAGGCAGAAATAAACAGGAGTTACAGGAAGATAGTCACCCCTAAGAGTCAGGAGACAGGTAGCTGGATGACTGTCAGGAGAGGGAAGGGGAATAGACAGAATGAGCAGAGCACCCCTGTGGCCGTTCCCACCAATAAGAAGTACATCATTTTGGATACTGTTGATGGGGACAACCTACCAGGGATAAGTTGCAGTGGTTGCATCTCTGGCACCGAGATGGGACCCTCAGCTCAGAAGGGAAGGAGGGAAAAGAGGACAGCAGTAGTGATAGGGGATTCGATAGTAAGAGGTTCTGTGGAAGAGATCGAGAATCGAGAATCCCAGATGGTCTGTTACCTCCCTGGTGCCAAGGTCCACAATATCTCAGATCAAGTTCTCAGTATTCTCAAGAGGGAAGGTGAGCAGCCGGATGTCGTGGTCCATGTAGGGACAAATGACGTGGGTAGGAAGAGTGAGGAGGTCCTGAAAGGTGAGTTTAGGCAGTTGGGTGCCAAGTTAAAGGACAGGACCTCCAGTATAGCAATCTCAGGATTGCTACCAGTGCCAAGTGCAGGCGGGTTTAGAAATAGTAAGATAGCGCAGATCAACACGTGGCTGAAGACATGGTGCAGGAGGGAGGGCTTCAGATTTATAGATAATTGGGCAGTTTTCCAGGGAAGGTGGGACCTGTTCTGGTGGAACAATTTACATCTGTACCGGAGGAGGACAAATATCCTTGCAGGTAGGTTTACCAGAGAGGCTCCAGTGGATTTAAACCAGATACAAGGGGGGAGGGAAACTAGAGTGTAGGAACAGATGTAGAGGAGAAGGAAGAAAAAGAAAATAGTGAAGTTGTTTGCCCCGTTAGTGATAAACAGAGAGTAAGAGGTGGAAAATTTCTTAAATGCATTTATTTTAATGTGAGGAGCATTACAAGAAAGGTGGATGAGCTTAGAGCATGGATTGATACCTGGAAGTATGATGTTGTAGCTACTAGTAAAACATGGTTGCGGGAGGGGTGTGATTAGCAACTAAATATTCCTGGATTTCGTTGCTTCCGGTGTGATAGAATCGGAGGGGCAAGAGGGGGAGGTGTTGCATTGCTTGTCAGAGAAAATATTACAGTGGTGCTCTGGCAGGATAGATTAGAGGGCTCGTCTAGGGAGACTATTTGGGTGGAATTGAGGAATGGGAAAGGTGCAGTAACACTTATAGGGGTGTATTATAGGCCATCTAATGGGGAGCGAAAAGTGGAGGAGCAAATTTGTAAGGAGATAGCAGATATTTGTAGTAAGCATAAGGTTGTAATTGTGGGAGATTTTAATTTTCCACACATAGACTGGGAAGCCCATACTGTAAAAGGGCTGGATGATTTGGAGTTTATAAAATGTGTGCAGGATAGTTTTGTGCAGCAGTACATAGAGGTACCAACTAGAGAAGGGGCAATGTTGGATCTCCTGTTAGGGAATGAGATAGGTCAGGTGACAGAGGTATGTGTTCGGGAGCACTTCGGGACCAGTGATCACAATGCCATTAGTTTCAATATAATTATGGAGAAGGATAAGTCTGGACCCAGGGTTGAGATTTTTGATTGGAGAAAGGCTAACTTTAAGGAGATGCAAAAGGATTTAGAAGGAGTGGATTGGGACAAATTGTTTTATGGGAAGGATGTAATAGAGAAATGGAGGTCATTTAAAGGTGAAATTTTGAGGGTACAGAGTCTATATTTTCCTGTTAGATTGAAAGGGAAGGTTATAAGTTTGAGAGAGCCATGGTTTTCAAGGGATATTGGAAACTTGGTTCAGAAAAAGAGAGATATCTACAATAAATATAGGCTGCATGGAGTAAATGAGGAGCTCGAGGAATATAAAGAATGTCAAAAGAAACTTAAGAAGTAAAATAGAAAAGCTAAAAGAAGATACGAGGTTGCTTTGGTAAGTAAGGTGAAAATAAATCCGAAGAGTTTCTACTGTTATATTAATAGCAAAAGGATAGTGAGGGATAAAATTGGTCCCTTAGAGAATCAGAATGGACAGCTGTGTGTGGAACCAAAAGAGATGGGGGAGATTTTGAACAATTTCTTTTCTTCAGTACAGCTGTCCCCCGCTTTTCGAACGTTCACTTTATGAAACCTCACTGTTATGAAAGACCTACATTAGCACCCTGTTTTCGCTTTCAGAATGTGTTTTCACTGTTA
This sequence comes from Mobula hypostoma, assembly GCF_963921235.1. NCBI lineage: Eukaryota > Metazoa > Chordata > Chondrichthyes > Myliobatiformes > Myliobatidae > Mobula > Mobula hypostoma. Next base: position 93,492,596 of record NC_086101.1, read on the forward strand.
CGAAGGAAGGCAGTTGGTGAAAAAATCAGCGCGCAATAAAAGGCGGTGCGTGCCCCGAGCAGCCGCTCTGCCCCGGATTCAGAACTGCATTGCTTAAACACGTTGCATTGAGCAGCCGTTAGCAAGATGCGTTCTAAGGTGTCGGAAAAGCCTGAAAGAGCTCGTAAGGGGGTTACACTTAGCGTAAAACTAGACATAATTAAGCATTTCGATCGTGGTGAACGAAGCAAGGACAAAGTGAGTTTGGCTTGTGGAAGCTGACAAAGATGATGTTGAAGAGGTTTTGGCATCCCATGACCAAGAACTGATAGATGAAAAGCTGATGCAATTGGAAGAGGAAAGGATAACAATCGAAACCGAACGCAGCAGTGAAAGTGAAGCAACTACGTGAGATTTTCGCTGCAATGATAAAGTAGGACTTTAATTTTGAAAGGGTACATAGGTTTAGGGGATATTTGCAGGATGGTTTGATTGCTTACAAAGAACTGTATGATAGAAAAATGCGCGAGGCTCAGCAGTCAAGCAAGCCTTCCACATCAGCCACAGCAGACGACGAACCTCGACCTTCAACATCGAGGCGGGCAGTCACAGGAGAAGATGAACTGCCTGCTCTGATCGACGATGAGATGACACCCCCGTGTCCCACCACCCCAACCCCCCGGGCCCCAGACAGATACTGTACCGATTCACGGAGAACGCAGCGGTAGCTGGGAGGCACACAGCACATCTTTAAGAAAAAAGCCGAATAAACATGCTAATTAATTAGGTGCTGCCTAGCACGTAATTAATTAGCATGTTTATTTGGCTTTTTTCTTAAAGATGTGCTGTGTGCCTCCCGGCTACCGCTGCGTTCTTTGCGGCAATGTATTGGGTCGGCGGCCCGGAGGGTGGGGGCCACTGCACCACCCCAACCTGCGACGACTCAGTTTAACACACCATCATCAGTGTGCTCGGCGCTATTTTCCCAATTCCGGTAAGTGATACTACACTGTACATACATTATTTCTACTTTATATAGGCTGTGTATTTTTACGTGTTATTTGGTAGATTTGGCAGCTTCATAGCTTAAAGGTTACTGGACAGAGTGTTTTTGCCGAGAGCGCTTGCGTGAGATTTTCTGCTGAGTGTGCTTGCAAGAGATTTTCGCTACGGAGATCTGTGCAGGCAATCGTTGTGGAGAAGTATTTCTACTTCATATAGGCTGTGTATTTATCATATCATTCCTGCTTTTACTATATGTTACTGTTATTTTCGGTTTTATGCGTTATTTGGCATGATTTGGTAGGTTATTTTTGGATCTGCGAAGGCTCACAAAATTTTCCCATATAAGTAAATGGTAATTGCTTCTTCGCTTTACGACATTTCGGCTTACGAACCGTTTCACAGGAACACTCTATCTTCGGATGGTCGGGGAAACCTGTATTCACTAAGGAGAAGGATATTGAATTGTATAAGGTCAGGGAAACGGGTAGGGAAGTTATGGAAACTATGATGATTAAAGAAGAGGAAGTACTTGTGCTTTTATGGAATATAAAAGTGGACAAGTCTCTGGGACCTGACAGGATATTCCCTAGGACCTTGAGGGAAGTTAGTGTAGAAATAACAGGGGCTCTGACTGAAATATTTCAAATGTTCTTAGAAATGAGGGTGGTGCTGGAAGATTGGTGTATTGCTCACGTTGTTCCTTTGTTTAAAATGGGTTCTAAGAGTAAACCTAGCAATTATCGGCCTGTGACTTTGACATCGGTGGTGGGTAAATTGATGGAAAATATTCTTAGAGATGATATATAATTATCTGGATAGACAGGGTCTGATTAGAAACAGTCAACATGGATTTGTGCGTGGAAGGTCACGTTTGACAAATCTTATTGAATTTTTTGAAGAGGGAAGTTGACAAAGGTAAAGCGGTGTATATTGTCTATATGGACTTCAGTAAGGCCTTTGACAAGGTTCCACACAGAAGGTTAGTTAGGAAGGTTCATTCGTTACGTATTAATATTGAGGTAGTAAAATGGATTCAGTAGTGGCTGGATGGGAGACGCCAGAGAGTGGTGGTGGATAACTGTTTGTCAGATTGGAGGCCGGTGACTAGTGATGTGCCTCAGGGATCTGTACTGGGTCCAATGTTGTTTGTCATATACATTAATCATCTGGATGATGGGGTGGTAAATTAGATTAGTAAGTATGCAGATGATACTAAGATAGGTGGCGTTGTGGATAATAAAGTAGGTTTTCAAAGCTTGCAGAGAGATTTAGGCCGGTTAGAAGAGTGGGCAGAAAGATGCAGATGGAGTTTAATGCTGATAAATGTGAGGTGATACATTTTTCTAGGACTAACTAAAATAGAATATACATGGTAAATGGTAGGGCATTGAAGAATGCAGTAGAACAGAGGGATCTGGGAATAATGGTGCTAAGTTCCCTGAAGGTGGAATCTCACGTGGATAGAGTGGTGAAGAAAACTTTTGGTGTGCTGGCCTTTATAAATCGGACCATTGAGTATTGGAGTTTGGATGTAATATTAAAATTGTACAAGGCATTGTTCAGGCCAACTTTGGAATATTGTGTACAGTTCTGGTCACCGAATTACAGGAAAGATGTCAACAAAATAGAGAGAGTACAGAGAAGGTTTACTAGAATGTTACCTGGGTTTCAGCACCTAAGTTACAGAGAAAGGTTGAACAAGTTGGGTCTTTATTCTTTGGAGCATAAAAGGTTGAGGGGGGACTTGATAGAGGTATTTAAAATTATGAGGGGGATAGATAGAGTTGATGTGGATAGACTTTTTCCATTGAGAGTAGGGGAGATTCAAACAAGAGGACATGAGTTGAGTGTTAGGGGGCAAAAGTTTAAGGGTAACATGAGGGGTAACTTCTTTACTCAGGGAGTGGTAGCTGTGTGGAACAAGCTTCCAGCAGAAGTCGTAGGGGCAGGTTCAATGTTGTCATTTAAAGTAAAATTGGATAGCTATATGGACAAGAAAGGAATGGAGGGTTTTGGGCTGAGTGCAGGTCGGTGGGACTAGGTGAGAGTAAGAGTTCAGCATGGACTAGAAGGGCCGAGATGGCCTGATTCTGTGCTGTAATTGTTATATGGTTATATAGAATCAGAATCAGGTTTATTATCACTAACACAATGTCGTGAAATTTGTTGTTTTTTGGCAACAGCACAGTGGAAGATGTAAAAGATTACTGTAAGTTACAATCAAAGTAACTAGGTAGCACAAAGGAAGAATCGTGAGAAAGTGTTGATGGGTTCATGGACCATTCAGAAATCTGAAGGCAGAGGGAAGAAGCTGTTCCTAAAGCAGTGAGTGTGTGTCTTCAGGCTGCTGTAAAGTCTCCCTGATAGTCATAATGGGAAGGGTCATATACCAGGTAGTGAGGGTCCCTAACGATGGATAGGATGCCGCTCTGCCTTCTTGAAGCACTGCCTTTTGAAGATGTTCTCTGTAGTGGGGAGGCTTGAACCCATGATGGAGCTGGTGAGCGTACAACCCTCTGCAGCCTCTTCCGATCCCATGCACTGGAGTATCCCTCGCAGACAGTGATGCAACGAGTCAGAAGGCTCTCCGCTGTACATCTCTACAAATTTGCTGGAGCCTTTGGTGGCCAAATCGCCTCATAATTCAAATGAAGTGCAGCCACTGCTATACCTTCTTCAGGATTGCATCAATGTATTGGCCCCAGGATAAATCCTCTTAGATGCAGCCATCCAAATCTGATGGTAAATCTTATATCCACAATGTCCATGCCTAAATCCAGGATTAACTTCAGTTAGAATGGGTAAGATTGGCTGTTCCCTTTGAAGCCAATGGTTACAGACAGAAGAGTTCGGCTTTATATTAAATGAGAGCTTTACTTGTCAAAACTCAAAACAAAAGACAAAATGAACAAATGACTGTGCTGTTACTTTATGGCAGACAATCCTCACACCTATTACATTTTGAGTGTGAAAGTATTTACAAACTTCATTCCTTGAAAGCCTGCTTTATATTTTTAGACTGTTTTAAATTGAAATTAAAATTTATAATTTAACCTTAAATTTAAATAACTTACAGTACATTTTAAAATTATTTTCATATTTTAGACTGTTCCTGAACAGTCTTATGAACTTATTCATTCTACAAATGAACTTCTCACTAATTAAAAACAATACTTCCTATCTTTTTGTTCCTCCCCTCGGAGGGGCTGCTGGTTCAGTCTCTGCCCTCGAAAAGGCTGCTGGTTCAAGTCTCTGCCCTCGGAGAGGCTGCTGGTTTGAGTCTCTGCCCTCGGAGGGGCTGCTGGTTCGAGTCTCTGCCCTCGGAGGGGCTGCTGTTTCGAGTTTCTGCCCTCGGAGGGGACGCAGGTTCGAGTCTCTGCCCTCGAAGAGGCTGCTGGTTCGAGTCTCTGCCCTCGGAGGGGCTGCTAGTTCGAGTCTCTGCCCTCGGAGAGGCTGCTGGTTCGAGTCTCTGCCCTCGGAGAGGCTGCTGGTTAGAGTCTCTACCCTCGGAGAGGCTGCTGGTTGGAGTCTCTGCCCTCGGAGAGGCTGCTGGTTAGAGTCTCTACCCTCGGAGAGGCTGCTGGTTCGAGTCTCTGCCCTCAGAGGGGTTGTTGGTTGGAGTCTCTGCCCTCGGAGAGGCTGCTTGTTTGAGTTTCTGCCCTCGGAGGGGCTGCTAGTTCGAGTCTCTGCCCTCGAAGAGGCTGCTGGTTCGAGTCTCTGCCCTCGGAGGGGCTGCTAGTTCGAGTCTCTGCCCTCGGAGAGGCTGCTGGTTAGAGTCTCTACCCTCGGAGAGGCTGCTGGTTCGAGTCTCTGCCCTCAGAGGGGTTGCTGGTTGGAGTCTCTGCCCTCGGAGAGGCTGCTTGTTTGAGTCTCTGCCCTCGAAGGGGCTGCTGGTTCGAGTCTCTGCCCTCGGAGGGGCTGCTGGTTCAAGTCTCTGCCCTCGGAGGGGCTGTTGGTTCGAGTTTCTGCCCTTGGAGGGGCTGCTGTTTCGAGTTTCTGCCCTTGGAGAGGCCACTGGTTCGAGCTTCTGCCCTCGGAGAGGCTGCTTGTTTGAGTCTCTGCCCTCGGAGGGGCTGCTAGTTCGAGTCTCTGCCCTCGGAGGGGCTGCTGGTTCGAGTCTCTGCCTTCGGAGAGGCTGCTGGTTCAAGTCTCTGCCCTCGGAGGGGCTGTTGGTTCGAGTTTCTGCCTTTGGAGGGGCTGCTGTTTCGAGTTTCTGCCCTTGGAGAGGCCACTGGTTCGAGCTTCTGCCCTCGGAGGGGCAGCTGGTTCAAGTTTCTGCCCTCGGAGAGGCTGCTGGTTCGAGTCTCTGCCCTCAGAGGCTGCTGGTTGGAGTCTCGGCCCTTGGAGGGGCTGCTTGTTGGAGTCTCTGCCCTCGAAGGGGCTGCTGGTTCAAGTCTCTGTCTTCGGAGAGGCTGCTGGTTCAAGTCTCTGCCCTCAGAGGGGCTGCTGGTTCGAGTCTTTGCCCTCAGAGGGGCTGCTGGTTCGAGTCTCTGCCCTCAGAGTTGCTGCTGGTTCGAGTCTTTGCCCTCAGAGGTGCTGCTGGTTCGAGTCTCTGCTCTCAGAGAGGCTGCTGGTTCAAGTCTCTGCCCTCGGAGGGGCTGCTGGTTCAAGTCCCTGCCCCCGGAGAGGCTGCTGGTTTGAGTCTCTGCCCTCGGAGGGGCTGCTGGTTCGAGTCTCTGCCCTCGGAGGGGCTGCTGTTTCGAGTTTCTGCCCTCGGAGGGGACGTAGGTTCGAGTCTCTGCCCTCGAAGAGGCTGCTGGTTCAAGTCTCTGCCCTCGGAGAGGCTGCTGGTTCGAGTCTCTGCCCTTGGAGAGGCTGCTGGTTTGAGTCTCTGCCCTCGGAGGGGCTGCTGGTTCGAGTCTCTGCCCTCGGAGAGGCTGCTGGTTAGAGTCTCTACCCTTGGAGAGGCTGCTGGTTCGAGTCTCTGCCCTCAGAGGGGTTGCTGGTTGGAGTCTCTGCCTTCGGAGAGGCTGCTTGTTTGAGTCTCTGCCCTCGGAGGGGCTGCTGGTTCGAGTCTCTGCCTTCGGAGAGGCTGCTGGTTCAAGTCTCTGCCCTCGGAGGGGCTGTTGGTTCGTGTTTCTGCCCTTGGAGGGGCTGCTGTTTCAAGTTTCTGCCCTTGGAGAGGCCACTGGTTCGAGCTTCTGCCCTCGGAGGGGCTGCTGGTTCAAGTCTGCCCTCGGAAGAGCTGCTGGTTCGAGTCTCTGCCCTCAGAGGGGCTGTTGGTTTGAGTCTCTGCCCTCGGAGGGGCAGCTGGTTCGAGTTTCTGCCCTCGGAGAGGGTTCTGGTTCGAGTCTCTGCCCTCAGAGGCTGCTGGTTGGAGTCTCGGCCCTCTGGAGGGGCTGCTTGTTGGAGTCTCTGCCCTCGAAGGGGCTGCTGGTTCAAGTCTCTGTCTTCGGAGAGGCTGCTGGTTCGAGTCTCTGTCCTCAGAGGGGCTGCTGGTTCGAGTCTTTGCCCTCAGAGGGGCTGCTGGTTCGAGTCTTTGCCCTCAGAGGGGCTGCTGGTTTGAGTCTTTGCCCTCAGAGGGGCTGCTGGTTCAAGTCTCTGCCCTCGGAGAGGCTGCTGGTCCTGATGCTCTGAAAGATGTTATCAGAATTCTGAGATTTTTGGATTGGACTGTCGTTCATATTGACCCCTTTCTGTTCAATGTTTTTTCATGCTCTTGCCCATTTTGTCTTGTTGCCGATCGGTGGGCTGCGGGGATTGGGATTTGTTGTTCCAGCTGTTGTTTGTCCATGTGAGTGATTGGTTAGTTGTTGTGTGAGTGGGGGGTTGACGAGGTTTGTGGTTTACAAGCTTTTGTTTCTTTTTCTTTTCGTGCAGGGGTGATTTCAACTTGGGTGAGAGGGGTTGATGTCTTTCTTTCAAATACGTCTATGGTTTTCTGGATTTTATGGCTATCTGGGAAAGACAAATCTCTGTTGTATTCTGCATACATACTTTGATAATAAAATTAACCTTTGAACTTTTTCTATCCACACTGCCTGACCCTGTCTTGTAATCAGGGTAGCAGGACAGAAACAAAATGTGTAATAATAGTGTGGAGGATAAGTTCATGGTGAATTGGAATACAGGACTAGAGGTATCTTTCTCTATTTATACTGGGGAGATCATCGGGAATGTTGCGTGCTGATGTCTCTAAGGGAGGATATCGCTCTAACACAGGGGGTTTCAACTAGCTCCAGGGATGGCAATCTTAAACTGATTGGATTATATACAGTACCCTTGGTTGCAGAAGAGCAGGAGTATGAAAGCTGACCTCATAGAAACATGTAAAGTTCCCAAGGGGTTTGGCACAACAAATTCAGAGTTGGGCTTTAAAATGATTGTATCTATTTGTGACATGCACATTGAAATGTCGAAACATACAGTGAAATGCGTGGTTGGCGCAAATGACCAATACAGTCCGTGGATGTGCTGGGAGCAGCCCACAAGTGTCACCAACATTTCATGCTTACAATTTAATAATGCTAATCCATACCTTTTTGGACTGTGGGAGGAAATCGGAGCACCCTGAAGAAAGTGACGGGGACAATGTACAAACTCCTTCCAGGCAGTGTTGGGAATTGAGCCCCGATCGCCAATTGCTGGCACCGTGAAGAGCTGCACTAACTGTTGTACCATACCTTGCCTTCTCCCCCAGATTGGCTTTCTGGAACAACGGCCAACCTCTAAACAAGGGGTTACACATTCTAGAGTGAGATATTTCCTCACGTTTAGGACTAAGAGTCTTGGGAATTTACTGCTCCAGAAAGTTGTAAGTACCTGGTCACTAAGGTTACTCAAGGAAAAGATTAATAGATATTCTAGAATCCTGATGAAGGGCCTTAGCCCAAAACATCAATTGTTAAATACCCTACAAAGATGCTACATGACCTGCTGGGTTTCTCGGGCATTTATTGTGTTTGTGTTGCTCAAGATTTCCAGCATCTGCAGAATCTCTTGTGTCAATAGATATTTCAGTGTTGAAAGAATTAATGGATAAGAAACGAACACAAAACGGTGCTGATGAGAAGATAAAGATCAGTCAGGATCTTACTGAATCATCTATAGACTCTAAAATAACAATTGCTTAAAGTCCAGGAGCAAAGAGGGAGAGAGAGATCTCTGAGTTAAGTCCTCTGAACTGTGCTGAACTGAAGTGAGTGGACCCAGAAGAAAGGAAAATATCAACACAAGCAGAGGAGCTATGTGGCAGTTCCCTATAAACTATCACTTGCAAACTGTCAGCATGATCTGGGTGAACGTTTTGTGCTATCATTTGCATGCTGTCAGCTGGGGCTTCTCTGCCTCTAAGAGTAGAGAACTCTTTACTCAGGCCTCCCGTCAGAGCTGTGAGTATAACCATCCAGGCTAATGCTCTGTGCATTACTGAGGGAGTACGGCACCATCAACCTTGTGTTCTTTTATTATTACACCAAGTCTTTCTCTAGTCTGTCATCTGGAAATGAGATAAAGACTTCTACATGAATGGAGATGACAGGCAGGTATTCAGGTTAACTACTCCACCTCAGTCAGAACGACTGGGAAAGGAAATCTTGTCTCTTGGTGGAGTTGGAACCTTGTCGTATACAAAATGGCCACAATCTGACAATGATGTCACCTTAGGTGTATTTTACTGGCAGTATGTTGGTTTGAAATGTGAAAAATAAAGCATGGTAATGTAGCGATCACTTTACAATGCCCGTGGTCACCAACCTGCCTGTCTGTAAGGAGTTTGTACTTTCTCCACATGGCTGAATGGGTTTCCTCCGGGTGCTGTGGTTTCCTCCCACATTCCAAAGACGTTCATTTAGGGTTATGGAGTTGTGGGCATGCCACAGTGGCACTGGAAGCATGGTGACACTTGCAGGCTGCCCAGCACCATCCTCACTGATTTGATTTGATGCAAAATACACATTACAATATATGTTTCAATGTATATATGATAAATAAATGCTAATCTTTATAAACAGAAACAAATGTTCTTTCACATTTGGTGATGTCAAAGGTATGGTTTTCACACAAATAGTGGTGGGCATGTGGAACACCCTGGCAGAGGTGATGGTAGAGGCAGATGCCCTAGGGACATGTAAGAAGCTCTTAGATAGGCATATGGACGATAAAAAATCTGGAGGGTTGTGTAGGTGGGAAGGGCTACATTGAGCTCCAAGTAGTTTAAAAGGTTAGCACAACATTGTGAGCCCAAGGGGCTATGGTCTGCTGTAGTGTTCTATGTTCTTTGTTGTGTGCTATTAAAAAGGATTAATTAGAATTATAATGACACATCAGCATCCAACCATGACTGCCAGCCTGAACCATCTTGATACCACTTCTGCCACGTGTTACACTGGTGTGTGTTGGTGAGGACAATATCCTTGGAACGCAAGGGGGGCATTAGCGATAGATAATCAGAAACTGTTGGTATCTGTATCTCAATGTATAGAGCCAGAAGCAGCATAGAGTGCCAATGTGGCTGTTAACTCAGGGTACCAAATGGGCTAGGATCGAAAGCACTTATTTCCTGGCACCTTACTTATTTGATAGGATAGTCCCGAGGTCATTAACCTCACTTATGGACTTCAGTAAAGGATACACAAGAGGGAGAAAGGAACAGAGGGATGCAATGAGATGAAGAACAGGAGGAGATTCATGTAGAACATAATTACCAGCACTAAGAAGTTGGGCCAAATGGCCTACTTCTGTTTGATACATTCAATGTTACTATATGTGATGTAGCAACAAAGATACACCATCGATTTTCCCTGTACAACCAGATTGCCCCACTCCATCAATCTTCCCCTGTTCCACCAAACTGTCCCCCTCCATAAGTCTTCCCTTGTTCCTTCAAACTGTCCTCCTCCATCAATCTTCCCCATTGCACAAACTGTCCTCTTCCATCAATCTTCCCCATTGCACAAACTGTCCCCCTCCATCAATCTTCCCCATTGCACAAACTGTCCCCTTCCATCAGTCTTCCCCATTGCACAAACTGTTCCCCTCCATCAGTCTTCCCTTGTTTCTTCAAACTGTCCTTCTCCATCAATCTTCCCCATTGCACAAACTGTCCTCTTCCATCAATCTTCCCCATTGCACAAACTGTCCCCCTCCATCAGTCTTCCCCATTGCACAAACTGTCCCCCTCCATCAGTCTTCCCTTGTTTCTTCAAACTGTCCTTCTCCATCAATCTTCCCCATTGCACAAACTGTCCTTCTCCATCAATCTTCCCCATTGCACAAACTGTCCTCCTCCATCAATCTTCCCCATTGCACAAACTGTCCTCTTCCATCAATCTTCCCCATTGCACAAACTGTCCCCCTCCATCAGTCTTCCCTTGTTCCTTCAAACTATCCTTCACCAATCTTCCCCATTGCACAAAACTGTCCCCCTCCATCAGTCTTCCTCTGTTGTACTAAATTGTCTTATGATAATAAAAAAATCATGCAGGAAAATATGGACCAATTTCCTTATTTTGGAATTATCTTAGAAATCATAACGCGATAGAGGAACACAGTATGGATACAAGTTCATTCTGAGCATGATGCCAACCCAGCCAGTCCAAGTTTCCTGCATTAACCTCAATTCTCTCTAAGCCATGTCCCTCCATGTATGATTCAGTTGCTTTTTAGATGACACTATGAACTTGGTTCAATCACTTCCTCTGTTGTTTCATTTCCAATACTCACTACCCTCAGTGTAAAAATGTTGCCCTGCAGAACCCTTTTCATTCTTCTCCTTCTAATCCTAAATCTATGCTCCTTCCAGTTATGGACTCCTCTACCCTGTGAAAAATAAACTGTTACCACCTACCTTATCAATGCCTTTCATAATTTTAAACATTTCTATAAGGTCATCCCTCATTCTTCTATATTCCAAGGAGTATTATCCTAGCCTGGCCAACCTCTTCCTATAAGTCAGGCACTCTAGTCCTGGAAACATCTTTTTAAATCTTTTCTGTACTCTTGCCAGTTTAACCACATCTTCCTTTAACAGAGGAACCATAACTGTACACCTTACTCCAGTTTGAGCCTCACCAATGATTTAAACAAATGCAACACATTGTCTGAACTGCTACAAGGCCCGCATGCTGATGCTTTTTTCATCACACTGTCTACCTATGATGTCGTTTTCAATAAACTATGCACTTGTTCTCCAAGGTGCCTCTTTTCCACTGCACTCCTTCCTGGCCTGTCTTTCATGATACAAGTCTTATGCTGGTGTGGCTTTCCTGAATGCTTCACATCCCATTTTGTTAAAGACATACCTTTCTTATGAAGTTGGCCCACTCCTTCCTCTCTCTCTCTAGCACAGCTGTTGGTAGGTTCAGGAAAGGGATATCGAAAGATCAAGGCTTTGGAGCTGGCACAGATCCCATGGTCCACCAGGAAGCCATACATGACTGAAAACTTGACTATCTACAGCAGGCATGTTAAGACAATGGAAATAAACTACCAATGCTGTCTCCATAAGATTCTTCCAATTTATTGGAAGGATAAAGGGGCCAACACCAGTGTCCTCTCCTAGGTCAACACCCTTAGTTACAATTGGACATGACACACTATTCACATGCCATCACGTTCCCAATAAGCACTTTATTGCAGGAAGAGGTTACCAAACAAGAAGAGATTTGATGCTGTGCTCTGGCTCCCCATGCAGATGTGAAATGTCCTCACTGACTGCTGGGACTGTCCATCGTGGGAAGGTTTTGAGATGGTATGGAGAAGCTGAAGGCAATGCATGGGATACATACAGAATCGATGTGTTATCAGCTGAAGGAGCAGAGAACCTCACTGACCCTCCCTATCAGGAGTCTTTGATTCAGACTAATTTATTGTCATATACAACAAAACACCATGGAATACTTTGCTGATCAGCTGGGTAGAGTGTTCACCGAAATCTTCAACCTCTCACTTTGGCAGTGTGAGGTACTCACCTGTTTCAAGCAGGCCTCAATTATACTGGTGCCTAAGAAGAACTTGATAATCTGCCTCAATGACTGTTGTTCAGTAGGTTATACTGCTGTGAAATTCTTTGAGAGGTTGGTGATGAAATGTATCAAGTCCTGCCTGAGAAGTGACTTGGATCCTCTCCAATTTGCCTACTGGAAGAAGATGATGCCACCAAACAACTCGATATCATCCAAACGGTTCATGAAACAACTCCTTTCACTTCTTCTACATCTCCTTTTTCTTTCAAATGTGATTCTGCTACGGTTAGAGCCTGTGATCTACATTTTGGTGGTGTGCTTTCAGAACAGTTGAGTGATCTGGCACTTTGCTTTCTCCAAGAGCGATCTGTGAAGCTTGTAGCCTCAAGGCCAAGAAGTCTGGAAATGGGGTGTGAGCCCATGATCGACTCCATTTCTCACTGATTAAAGTGTCGAGGGAAATTGAAATCATCATGCTGAGAGCAGAAGGCGAGTGGGTGTTCAGCGCTGTCTACCAGCTCTCCCTTGTGCTGCCAGAGGAGGGTGTCTGCATTTGAAGGTCTCTCTCTCTCACCGCTCCCCCCCTTCTTGTTCGCTGCTCCTGCAGGAAGGTCACTGTATTTGCATGGTCTCTCTCCCTCGATGCTGTTGGAGGATGGTGCTGGGGACTTGGGTCTTGGGCAAGGTTTAATCGGTGCACTCTGTGGACTGGACTCAGTTCACGTTGTGATCTGTTTTTGGTTTCTGGTCACTCCTTTTTTAATGCTATTTTGGGCAATTTTATAGATAATGAATGACAGTACTAGATTAAACTGAACTGAACTGAGCTGAACTGAATATATCTGGACTCTTTCGATGTTGTTTTTTTGATTGCTTTTTACTGTTTGCATGATTTGTTTTTATTATGCTTTGAGGTGGAAGGTTGATGTTTTATTTTGAATGGGTTCCATGGTTTTCTTTGTTTTGTGGCTGTCTGTGGGAAGACAAATCTCAGAGTTGTATACTACATACATACTTTATGTACTTTCAATCTTTGTCCTTCGAACAGATGATATCTCATTGGCTCTTCACTCAGCCCTGGGACATCTGCACCTCATATCAGGATGCTTTTTATCGACTAAGCCCAGCAATCAATACCATCATCCCCTCAAAACTAATCACCAAGCTTCAAGAAATTAGCCTCAATACCTCCTTATGCATTTGGGTCCTCAATTTCCTCACTTGCAGTCAGTTTGGATTGGCAAAAACATCTCCTGAATCTCCATCAGCACAGGTGCACCACAAAGCTGTGTGCTTAACCCCCTGCTCTTCTCACTTTACACTTAGGACTATGAGGCTAAGCATAGCTCCAATGCCATATTTAAGTTTGCTGATGACACCTCTGTCATTGGCCAAATCAAAGGAGGCAACCAATCAGCATATTGGAGGGAGATTGAAAATCTGTTTGAGTGCATCCACAACAACAACTTCTCTCTCAATGTCAGGAATGCCAAAGAGCTAATTATTGACTGCAGGAGGAGGAAACCAGAAGTCCATAGGTCTGTACTCATTGGGGATCTGAGGTGGAGAGAGTCAACAACTTTAAATTCCTTGGTGTTATCATTTCAGAGGATCTGGTTTGGGCCCAGCAGGTAAGTGCAATTACAAAGAAGGCACGGAAGCATTTCTACTTCCTTAGAAGTTTGCAAACCTTTGGCATGACATCTAAGACTTTGACAGACCTTTTTATATGTGTGGTGGAGAGTATATTGACCAGCTGCATCACAGTCAATACAGAAACATCAATGATCTGGGATGGAAAATCCTACAAAAAGTTGTGGATACAGCCCAGTCCATCACGGTTAAAGCTCTCCCCAACATTGAGCACATCTACATGGAGCGCTGTCGCATAAAAGATCCCTTCAGCTAGGCTTTGCTGTCTTCTCCCTGCTGCCATCAGGAAGAAGGTACAGCAGTATTAGGACTTCTCCAGGTTCAGGAACAGTTATTACCCTTCAACCATGAGGCTCTTGAATCACTTGCCCCATCACTGAACAGTTCCCACAAAATTATGGACTCACTTTCAATGTCTCTTTATCTCATATTCTTGATATTTATTCATTATTATTGTTGAATTTTTATCTTTTCTCAGCTCCCTGTTCTTGTCCCATAGTCTTTCAATTTCCTCATTTAATTCAGCATATTTCCGGTACTTTTCACTTAATGAAATCTGTATGTTATGTGTTTGGAATGGCTATATCTATTAAGTAAGTTGTTCTTGCTTGTTTATCCTGTAGTATTGTATCTGGATGGTTTTTATGGATTGTCCTATCTGTAATAATGGATCAGTTGTAATATAATTTGTAAGACATTGACTCTAAAACTGAGAGTTTTTATGAGTTTGTATTTTATAGCAAGGTTTTGGTGAATGATGTTTGCCACTTGATTGTGCCTGTGTAAGTAAACAGATTGAGTTAAACTGCTGCAGGATCCTGTAATGTGCTGGATTGTTTCTGCTTTCTCTTGGTACTTTCTGCATTTATTGGCTTGAATTTGTTGGTCTTTTATGATGTACTTTTTAACCACCTGGTCCTGTATTACCACAGGGAACCTTGTTTCTGGGAGGTGGTCTCCCATTCTGAGCCAGGTGTTTGCCGCTTCCTTGTCAACATCTAGTCCGTTCAGATGGTGGGGATCTCCTCCAATGAAGGTCATGTTCGGCAGAGCACTGTGGGCCGAAGGGCCTGTATTCTGCTGCAGGTTTTCTATGTTACTATGTTCTTGCATTGGTTAACCTTTTCTTCTGTAGTGATAATTTCTTCACTTTTCTTGTGTTGTGCTTTCACTTGAGTTGCTCACGTGGAATGCTGAATCCTTTTTTCTTCGATGAAAGTATGTCCTTAGAAGTTTTATCTGACCATTGTGTAAATTCTGTACGTCTGTTATTCCTCTTCCTCCTTCTGTCCTAGGTAGCGTTAATCTAAGTGTCCATAGTGTTTTCAGGAATTTGTCATTTCAGTTCTTATACTACTTTGTAAGGTTTACAGATAAGTTTTGGAACAAAATATTATGCCAAAAGAATACATTAATACAAGTATAGCAAAAGTGTTTATTGCTTTTGTTGTATTTTTATTGTTGAGCTCTGTTTGGCAGATTTTCTTAAGCCTTGAAGTAAATTCCATCAGAAATTTTTCCTTTATCACACTATGAACAATTTTCTTTGCTTGTTGGTATCCAAGATACTTATATCTTCCATATTTATCTATCGGTTGTATTGTATCCGCCTGCTCGGTTTTGTATTCTGTTAGCTCTATTGCACCTTTCTTTATGTTTAATGTTCTGCATTTATCCAGTCCGAAATTCATGTTCATATCTTTAGACAATATTCTACTATTTGAATGAATTGCTTTAGCTTTACTGATGAAAGAGCGTATAATTTCAAATTGTCCTTGTAGAGAAGATACATAAGGGTACAATACATTTAGTAGTCTCTGGTTTGATACCTCAATTTCATCTAATTCTGTAAATTAAAGAGCAGGTTTAAAGTGGGAAACTTTAAGGTTTAAAGAGCAGGTTTAAAACCACAGTGGGAAAATGCCTGGAAAATGCTTATTATTATCATGTTTTTATTTTTTTCTGAGCTCAATTTGTAAGACCTGAGGTACAGGCATGGCCAAACATATTCATTTCTCAATTGCTAGAAACTTTCAGACTATGCTGGTGGTGTTTAGTATTGTGGATTTCCAAAGAATTACATAGATATTGCTGTGTGGGCCTAATTGTTTAATGCCATTGTGGAGTGCCTTTGGGATGATACCAGTTGTAGATATTACTATTGGAACAATGTATAGCCTGTTCATGTTCCATAGTCTTTCAATTTCCTCTTTTAATTCTGCATATTTATAGTGTTTTCACATTGATTTCTGTATGTTGTGTGTGTTTGGAATGGTTATATCTATTAAATAAGCTGTTTTTGCTTGTTTATCCTATATTATTATATCCGGGCAGTTACTATGGATTGTCCTAACTGCAATATGGATATAGTTTGTGGGACTCTGACTCTAAAACTGGATCAGACTTGCATTTATAGTAAAGGGTGTTTTCTTTTATTTTAAAGTGAGATTTTGGTGAATGATGTTTACGACTTGATTGTGCCTGTGTAAGTAATCAGATTGAGTTAAACTGCTGCAGGATCCTGTGTCCTGAGTCCTGACGAAGGGTCTCGGCCTGAAACGTCGACTGTACCTCTTCCTACAGATGCTGCCTGGCCTGCTGCGTTCACCAGCAACTTTGATGTGTGTTGCAGGATCCTGTAATGTGTTGGATTGTTTCTGGTTTCTCTCGGCATTTTCTGCATTTATCATCTTGAATTTGTAGGTCCTTTATTATGTATTTTTGATCATTTTTTTGTGTTAGCCACCTCTACACTAAGGACCCTTCTGTTTCTGGGAAGATGTCTCCAACTCTGAGCCAGGCGTTCGATGCTTCTTTGTCGACGTCTAGTCTGCTAGATGGGGATGTCTTCCATTGGTTAACTTTTTCTTCTGTAGTGACATTTTCTTAAGGTTTCTGGGTTGTGCTCTCATTTAAGTTGAGTGGTGTGTACTTCTTATCGGAATTCCATATGCTCGCATGGAGTGCTGAACCCTGTTTTTGTTGATGAAAAGATATCCTTCGAAGTTTTTATTATTATTATTATTCTTTCCTTTCTTTTTGTGTTTGCATATTTTGTTGTTTTTTTTTGCACATTAGCTGTTCGTTCCATTGGATGTGGTCTTTCACTGATTCTGTTGTGTTTCTTGGATTTACTACGATTGCCTGCAAGAAAATGAATCTCAGGGTTGTATATGGTGACATATATGTACTTTGATAATAAATGTACTTTGAACTTAGATCGTGTGAAGGTCACAGAAAATACATAATAAAAAACTTAGTAACAGCATAATGGTGCAACCAAGGCAGTGCAAATTAAGCATTTATTTTTATTTAAAAATAATTCGTGGAACAATCTCTCCTGGACCCAGCATCCCACTGATTGACCCCTAGCCTAATCACAGGACAATTTTACTAACAAGTCTGCCTTTAGAACGTGCGAGGAAACTGGAGCACCCAGATGACACCTGCATGTTCACCAGGAGAATGTGCGATCTTCTTACTGATGATGTTGGAATTATACTCCAAATTCCAATACTCCGAGCAGTGATAGCATCGTGCTAACATACAGAAACGCTAAAGGATTAACTGAAACAGGTGACATAAAAGTCCAAGAATGCGACCGCATCACCGGGAAGGGGATGTGGAAGATACTTCCTGTCAAAGAATCTGTGGCTCTCACATTGGCCTCATCAGACACCTCAGAGCCTATAACACAAGAGCTTAAGCAAATCATTCTCAGCCCTGATGGACTGCCAGAAAAGAAGAAATTACACTCTGTGATTCAAGTAATGTACATTTCCCTGGCCAACTATTTAATGCACATTGAATTCCATACTTAGATCTGTGGTTAAACTCTGCACGTGCACAGAAGGGAGCATCCTAGCAAGCTGCATCACAGCTGGACAAGGAAGCTGCTCTGCGGTGGACAGGAAGGCTCTACAGCGATGGTCAAAACTGCCCAACACCAACCATCCTCCCCACCATCAAGGACATCTATACAGAAGGGTGCCAGAAGTGGGCCAGTAACATCATAAGGGGACCCACCCACTCTGTTCATGGACTATTTGTCCCACTCCCTGGCTACGTGGCATCCATCCCTGGACCACCAGACTCAAAAACATTTACTTTTCCCAAGCAGTAAGGCTGATCCACACCTCTACCCACTACCCGCCCCTCCACACTGCCAAACCACCACTACTTTATCATTTTGTGTCAATCGCCTTATGTGCAGACACTTCTGCACCTAGTGTCACTTTATGGGTATACAATCAATCTATGAAGTACATATTTGAAGTTGAAGACCAGCCTGTATGTGATCAGAGTGTTTGGCAACACAAAACGTCAGGGTTTATTGAATATTTCGAAGTCTCTAACAAGGTGCCACAGTAGCGTAGTGGTTAGTATAACACTATTATTACAGGTCAGGGTGTCGAAGATCAGGGTTCAACACCGGTGTCATCTGTAAGGGGTCTGTACATCCACCCGGTGGGATGCATGAGCTTTCTCCAAGTGCTCCAGTTTCCTGCCACACCGGTTAGTAGTTTAATTAATCATTGCAATATGTCCAGTGATTAGGCTGGGGTTGAATCAGGAGTTGCTGGAGTGGCGTGGTTTGACGCGCCGGAAGGCCCTACACCACAATGTATCTCTAAATGTATAAGTAAGACTTTTTAAAACATCCCTAATGTATCTGCCTCTACCACCACAACGTGAGGCACATTCTGCGCACCTATCACTGACTGTGTTAAAAACTTACCTTTGACGTTCCTCCCATGCTTTCCTCCAATCATCTTAAAATTATGTCGCCTCATATTAGCTATTACCGCCCTAAAAAAATATCAGTGGCTGTCCACTCTATCTACGTATCTTATCATCTTATACACCTCTATCAAGTCACCTCTCATTCTCCTTCGCTCCAAAGAGAAAAGCCCTAGCTCACTCAGCCTATCTCAACATGCTCTCTAATCCAGGAAGCTTCCTGGTAAATCTCCACTACACCCTCTGGTGTCTCCTCATCCTCCCTATAATGAGGTGACCAGAACGGAACATCATTCTCCGTTCATGTTTCTTACAGGGAAACACACGTGAATGTGCAGGGAACTGAGGGAAATGGATCGTGCAGGCAGAAGAGACTCCGTTTGTTTTGGCACCTATGAACAGTCGATATTTTCCCTCCATAGCTGCTGCCTGACCTGCTGAGCCTTCCAGCACTTTACTTGTTCCAGATTCCAGCATTTGCCGTCTCTTGTGGCTGTAACTTAATTTGGCATTGTGCTCGCCGCATCTTAGGCGGAGCTAAGATGTCGGCAGAGGGCAGCTTCCTTGAGCTCATCTGTAAAGCAGCGTTAATTTCTTATCCATAATGTATCTTATTTCCTTTTCAAGGTGGATGGGAGTACCTGATCTACAGCTGTACTCAAACTTCAGTTCTTTTATGGCAGTGGTTCCTGCTGCTGGAGCTCACCTATCTGCCACTTTTCAATATCCCAAGAGTGCAGCCTTTAGGGTGAGGCCCTTCGGGCTTGCGGTCAACAGATTCCATGCCAGGTGTTGCCAGCTGGGACCTCGCGGGAGAAACAGAACGTTACGAACATTGGATTGACTGTTGGAGGCCTTTGTACTGGTTTGATCTCTCTCACTCTCTCACTCACTCTCATCGTTTACTGCCGATTCTTGAGTTGGAGAAACTCGGTATAGAAGTGACGTAGCAGACTGTAACATTGTAACAATGACTGTTTTGTTGGTCTCCCCTCTCACTGTGGTGACACCTCTTTGTCCCTTGTTAGTGAGAGAAAGAGAGAGAGAGAGCCTGTGGAATGTCAAATTGTCAGGTGAGCTATAGTTTTTGTTGGTCTGCAGATCATGGTCTCTCTTCGGGGTTTTGCAGTTTCTTGCTTGGTGGGAGTTGATGCTGTGCTATTTCTTGTGCTTGGGAGTGGGGGGAGCAGGGGCTTTGTGATTCTAACATTTTTCTGTCGTTCTTTCTTTGGTGTTCTCTTCTGTGTTCATGAATGTCTGTGAAGAGTAAGAATTTCAGGTTGTGTACTGTCAACGTTCTCCGATGTTAAATGGATCCATTGAAGCCCCGGTGTGGTACTTTTCTATGCTCTATAGATATGTATCATTTTAAATGAAAGTTAAAAATCAGGTTTGAAGAATACAACTACATTCTCTTTCACCTGATAAAAGTTTGGCAGTCCCAGGTTACACAGAGGAAAGGTCAGTGTAACCTGCAGGGAAGTCATTACCGCCCTCAGGCTAGAATTTTTCTTTCCTAAGCTGCCAGCTGGTTGTGTCACTTGGCTCATTGAACCTGCCAAGATCTGAGATGTTGTCATCTTCACATCTGGTTCAGAAGGCTGCCAGGGTACATTATCGCCACTGCACATTGAAGACAGTGAGTTCAAATGGAAGCAGGTCTTACCCATAGTTATTAGCAGGAGGGAATCAGCTCCATAAAGCAAAAGCATGCAGATACTGTATATGTGAAACATAAACGAAAAAATGTTGGAAACATTCAGCAGGTCGGACAGCATCTGTGGAGGGAGAGGCAGAGTTAAGATTTCAGATTCCTGAACATTTATCTGAATTGTTTGGAAACAGCCATTGATGTGTAAAATTCTCTCTTCCCGGGTACTTAATGGATGTGCTAGATGTTTCCTGCATTTTCTGTTTTGCTGTTTTGATCCTCAGGCAGTGATTAGTAGGCAGAGCGGGAAGCTCATTGAAGGTGGCGAGGTGGGAACACCTAAGGAGATGAGAAGGCAGCAGAGGGCACCTGGTCCTCTCTGCATAGTCACCCCTCATTTTATGTGGATAGGTAGAGTGACCTAGGACTTCTCTCTTTGGGAAGATGAGGGATGATGTGATAAAGGTGTACAAAATCATATATCAAGAGAATAACCAGAGACTTTTTCCGAAGGAAGACATGATACAGAGCCAGAATTTTAAGATAGTTGGAGAAAAGTACACCCTGGGGGTCATCAGAGGTAAGATTTTTACAGAGTGGTGTGCAGGTGGAACGCCCCACCCTTTCTGCTCTCACATGTAGATATACAAAATCCCCAACACTCTTTTGAAGAACAATAAAGTAATGGTGGGTACATTAGCCAGTATTTCACTCAATCAACGTCTTAGAACTTATGACTTGTTTGCAGTGGATTGTGTGTAAACTGTGGGTCACATTTCTTAAGATTATAAACATAATAGCCTCTTCACTAACTAAAGAGCAGACCCATGCAGGTATTCCTTATACTTCCACATTCAACAAAGAGATTAAAAATATATACTGTATATATATAAATAAATTCAAGAAAAATTCGTAATTAATTGATTTCAACTTTTTGTTTCACATAACAACTGCAGACTTTCTCATGCAGACTTTAATACTTTATGCAGGTGCTTAATGCTAGCTCTTCACATTAATTAGAAGCTAGAATTAAGGTTTGAGCAAATGTATTCTCTAACTTGGCTCATAATTATTGCCTTATGTCAGTCTGCTAATTAACTCAGGGAATTTCAGTCAATTAGCATGAATTCACTGATAATGGTTTATGTTCATTTGCATAACGATTGTATTGAGATTAATTGGTGGAATGCCCTTTAATGTCCAAGAAGAAATATTTTGGTTATGAAAGGGCTGACCAATCAGAATTCAAAACATTCAGTGGTGTTCGGGTCGTCTGCTTTCAGATTACCAACTCTGGTGGGCAACGTGGGTGAAAAATTTAACACATGTCAGAATGCTCTGATGTCCAGACAACAATTCCATGGACCATATGACCATAAGATATAGGAGCAGAATTAGGCCATTCAGGCAATCCATCATGGTTGATTTATTATCCCTCGCAACTCCATTCTCTTGACTTCCTCCTTTAACATTTGATGCCATTATTAATCAAGACCCACTTTAAATACACACATTGACCTGGCCCCCACAGCCATCTGTGGCAATGAATTCCACAGATGCACAACCCTCTGTCTAATGAAATTCCTCCTCATCTTTGTTCTAAAGGGACATCCTTGTATTTTGTGCCCTCTGACCCTAGACTCCCCACCATTGGAAACATTCTCTCCATGCCCACTCTGTCTAGTTCTTTCAATATTTGACAGGTTTTGACAGGCCATTGGCCGTCTCCCCTGTGAACTGTGAATTAGAATTAGAGTTGGCTTATTATTGGCACATTTACTGAGGTACAGTGAAAAAGCTTGCTTGCTTGTTATATCTCAGTAACAAGGTACCGTGTTCCTACAGATCAATTCATTACACAGTGCATGGTAAAATACTACAGAATGCGGAATAAAGTTCGTCCATTGTCATCGATGAAGACCTCGACACCATTAGTACTTTTTACGAGGTCGAGTTGCTAGCTCAACACCCAACCCGGCACAGATGGAAAGCGTGCCGGGAGCGGCCCGACTGGATTCGAACTCCGTAACCTTCACTCCAAAGTACAGCGCTGATGTCACTGCGCCACCATGGTGTCGAGACTAGCGCTTGATTTGATTTAAGCGAGAGAGAGTTGCGTAGCATCAGCCTCTTTCTCTCTTCCCAATTCCCATCTGGATCCAGTGGCAAGACAGAGTCGAGATGACTGGAGATGGGACTAGGCGCAGTGGATAACCAGGACGCCTTCTGTGTCTTGTCCTGCTCTACACGCTCCACGACACTTGCAGAGACTGCCTTCTTGACCGTTGGACCTTCCATTGGTCTCGTCCGCTCAATCCGCCAGAGTCTGTCTTCACATGCTGGGATAGACAACTTCCTATCTCACCGAGGGTTTGAGACCCATCAGCTACCCTCACCTGGTTTAGCCGGCTTGTCGAAGCCGTTGCCCGGGGTGTGGCCGCTGTCGCATGCAAACAGTTACGGGGAGCCACAGGTGAGAGCTGAGTGCCAGGTGGGGACCAAAGGTGGACTAACCGCCTTGAAAAAGACGCGACATGTTCCCCCACCAGAGGTGCTACCCCTCCCTGACAGCCCATCCACCTCACAGAATGCAGAATACAGTATAACAGCTACAGATAAAGTGCAGAGGTTCAAGTTCAAGCTTACTGTTATCTGACTGTACACACAGACAACCAAACTGAACAACGTTCCTCCAGACCATGCAGTACCTACAAACTATGTATCACGCATAGCACATAAAACTAAATATTACCAAAAATAACTCAATAAAATATAATTCAAAGTGCAGCACAGGTGAAGAGTAAGCAGTACAGTAAATAGTAAGTTTTCACAGAAGGTAGAAAGCAGGATGCAAGATCATAACGAGGTAATTTGCAAGGTCAGGGGTCCATCTCATTGTACCAAGAAACCTTTCAACAGTGTCTGGACCTTCTACATCTGCACGCTGAGGTGTAGAATTATTGATCACATTAGAAGCAAGTCTGAGCACGTTGGAACTCTCCTGGCCCGAGGACTCATTGATAGACAAGGTGTGTTCTGTGGTTGAGCACCTGCTGGTTTCTTGGCACCTGCACTCTCCTTCTGACATTCCACCGGATATTATAATCCACTGGATCCCCTCCCCCGACCTCACGGACTGAAGTTGCTAGTCCCTGACGATGAGGCCAGTGACACCCAACGTCAGCGAGTCTCGGGTTTGCAGGCAGAAGGTTGGTCAGCAAGACCGGGTGTCAGACTCCAGCAGTCCCACAGCTCAGAGCACAGCTTGGCAGGCACTAAGGATGAAGATCTGTGATCCCTGAAGTTAGGACCCTGGGGACGAGAGCCGGTTTGGATGTAGGAAGGGATTTGTTTTGCTGTTATTTTGTTTGTTTTGCTGGTCACTGTGGGCATGGTATGCTGGCTGTCAATGCAAACAGCACATTTCACTGCAGGTGAATACCAAATCTATTTTAATCTAATCTAATTGTAGTCTATACTCTTTGCTGGTTCGGTAAAGCAGACATGACCAAAGATCTTACTCACTCCTCCCCTCTTCCATTAGGCAGAAGATACAAATGCCCAAAAACATGTGCCACTATGCTCAAAGACAAATTCTATCCCAAGGTTAAAAGACTATTGAATGCTTTAATAAGATGGACTCTTGCCCTCACAATTCACCTCGTGGCCTTGCGTCTTTCTGTCTACCTGTACTGCACTTTCTCTGACTGCGACTCTTTGTGCTGCACTCCCTTATTAGACCATAAGACCACATGACATAGGAACAGAATTAGGCTCCACAATTTTACTATGGCTGAATTACTGTTCTTCTTAACCCATTCTTTCGCATTTTCTCTGTAACCTTTGATGCCCTGACTAATCAAGAATCCCAATATATTCCCAATGATGTGGCCTCCACAACCATCTGTGCCAATGAATTTCACAGATTCCCCACCTTCTGAATAAAGAGATTCCTCCTAATCTCTGTTCTAAATGGACATCCCTCTATTTTGAGGCTATGTTCTCTGGTCCTAGACTCCCCACTATAGGAAGCAAACTCTCCATGTCTAGGCTTTTCAATATTTGGTAGATTCCAATGAGATCCCTCTCATTATCTAAACTCCAACGAGTACAAGCCCAGAGCCCAAACTGTTGCTGACATGTTAACCCGTCCATTCTTGGAACCATTGTTGTGAGCCTCATCTGAACTCTCTCCAATGCCAGCACATCCTTTCTTAGATAAAAGGACCTTATTAAGTGTGGCACGGTAGCACAGTGGTTAGCACAACGCCTTACAGTGTCAATGACCCTGGTTCAATTCCTACCGCTGTCTGTCAGGAGTTTATACGTTCACCGCATGACCACGTGGGTGTCCTCCGGGTGCACTCGATCCCTCCCACAGTCCAAAAACATACCGGTTGGTGGGTTAATTGGTCATTGTAGATTGTGCTGTGATTAGTTTAGGGTTAAATCGGGATCCGGTGCGGCCTGGCTCAAGGAGATGGAAGGACCTATTCTGTGCTGTATCTCTATTAGTAGTCAAATCAAATCAAATAAATTATTGTTATATCTTAATCTACTTCAGTACATCACTGCAACAAGCTAATCTATATGAACGGTATGCAAGAACATTTTCAGCATCCTCAGTACATGCAATAATAATAAACCAATGTACTAATTTGCCAATTTTAGAAAGATCAGTTCACTCTCTCCTAAACTGCGAAGAGTACAGACCCAATCTACAAAGCCATCCTTTATGTATCAACCCATTCTTCCCAGGATCCAACATTGCAATTCAAGTACTTTCTTTATTAAATATGCAGTATTCCAGGGGCACACTTAGAACTTCTCGACTTTAATATTTCAGACCTTTGTAATAAAGGCCAGCGTTCCATTATCTGCCTAATTACTTGCTGTACCTGCAGGCTAACTCTCTGTAGCGGGGACAGTGAGGTGGGTGATAATGAGAACCATCAGGGGAGAGATGAAGGGCAGATGGAACCAGATGAGAGGGGAGATCCAGTCGGTGAAGTGCGGTAGGTGGATGGAAACAAGGTGGGGAGGGGAAGAATGGGAAGGGGTTGTGTGGAGACGAGAACAACAGCTAACTCTTGTGTCTCATACAGCATGGTCAACAGAAATCATTCCTGAATTTACCACAACACACCCATTCTCTTCTTCCAAGTTATTATATATATATATAGATTATAAATTGCTGAGGCTTGAAGTTGTTGTTTCCAATATGAAAATGATACATTTATCATTATTCACTATTTTCTGTGAGTTCACTTCTCTCTTATCCATGCCAGTATGTTGTGTTCTCGATACACTTTGTTGCCGTGTGCTTGGTACTGGGACCTCTTTAATAACCTGGAAACAGAGCTGGTGGCTTTGTGGCCGAGTTTATGGATTACACGAAGATAGGAGGAGGGGCAGGTAGTGTTGAGGAATCAGGGAGTCTGCAGGATTTAGACAGATCAGGCAAAATGTCAGATGGAATATAGTGTAGGAAGTTTATGGTCAGGCACTTTGGGAGAAGGAATAAAGGTGTAGATTATTTTCTAAATGGAGAGAAAATTCAAAAATCAGAGGTGCAAAGGAACCTGCAAGTCCTTGTGCAGGATTCCCAAAAGATTAACTTGCTGGGTGAGTCAATATTAAGAAAGGCAAATAAAGTGTTAGCATTCACTTTGAGAGGACTAGATTATAAGAAATAGGATTTGATGCTGAGGCTTTATGAGGCACTGGTCAGACTACAGCTGGGGCGTTGTGAGCAGATTTGGGTCCCTTATCTAAGAAAAGATGTGCTGGCATTGGAGAGGGTTCAGAGGAGGTACATGAGAATGATTCTGGTAATGAAACGGTTAATGTATGAGGAGCTTTGATGGCTCTGGACATGTATTCACTGGAGTTTAGAAAAATGAAGGGGGATCTCATTGAAACCTATCGGAAGACCTAGATAGATTGGATGTGGACAGGATGTTTCCAATAGTGGGGGAGTCTAGAACCAGAGGGCACAGCCTCAGAATGGAAGGACAGAGATGAGGAGGAATTTCTTGAGCCAGTGGGTGACAAATCTGTGGAATTGATTGCCACAGGTGGCTTTGGAGGCCAAGTCATTGAATACATTTAAAGTGGAGATTGATAGCTTCCTAATTAGTCAGGGTGTTCAAGGTTATGGGGAGCATTCCCTACTCTGTACATAGTTTTCTTCTTTCGATTGTTCTTTCTTTCCTCTCCTTTCTATAAGTGTATACCTCAGATAAATATTATGTGGAGATTTGTGACAAGTATGATTATATGATATATATGTACAGTATCTGAAATACATCTTATGGAAATATTTGTTTGATGATGAAATTCAATAAAAAATAAATTACAAAGAAAAAGTGAGGCAGTGTTCATGGGTCCAATGTCCATTTAGGAATTGGATGGCCGAGGGGAAGAAACTGTTTCTGAATCACTGACTGTGTGCCTTCAGACTTCTGTACCTCCTTCCTGATGGTAACAATGAGAAGAGGGCATGTCCTGGGTGATGGGGTCCTTATTAATGGATGTTGCCTCTCTGAGGCACCGCTCCTTGAAGGTGTCTTGGGTACAGCAGAGCCTAGTGCCCTGAGTGGTGCGGACTAATTTCACAGCTTTCTGTAGCTTCTTTCTGTTCTGTGCAGTAGCTCCACCCACCCCCTTCCCTCCATGATGCAGTGATGCTCTCCACAGTACATTTAGAGAAGTTTTTGATTGTTTTAGGTGACAAACCAAATCTCTTCAAACTCCTAATGAAACATAGCCACTGCCTTGCCTTCTTTATAGCTGCATCGAGATGTTGGGACCAGGTTCGATCCTCAGAGATGTTGGCACTCAGGAACTTGAAGCTGCTCACTCTCTCCACCTCTGATCCCTCTATGAGGATTGGTATGTGTTCCTTCATCTTACCCTTCCTGAAGTCCACAATCAGCTCTTTCGTCTTACTGATGTTGAGTGCAAGTTTGTTGCTGCGTCACCATTCCACTAGTTGGCATATCTCACTCCTGTACGGCCTCTCGTCACCATCTGAGATTCTACCAACAATGGTTGTATCATCAGCAAATTGATTGATAGTATTTGAGCTATGCCTAGCCACACAGTCATAGGTACGTAGAGAGTAGAGCAGTGGGCTAAGCACACATTCCTGAGGTGCGCCAGTGTTAATCGTCAGCGAGGAGGATATGTTATCACCAATCTGCACAGATTGTGGTCTTCTGGTTAGGAAGTCACAGATCCAATTGCAGAGGGAGGTACAGAGGCCCAGGTTCAGTAACTTCTCAATCAGGATTGTGAGAATTATGGTATGAAATGCTGAGCTATAGTCGATGAACAGCATCCTGACATAGGTGTTTGTGTTGTCCAGGTGGCCTAACACTGTGTGGAGAACCATTGAGATTGCATCTGCGATAGACCTATTGTGGTGATAGGCAAATTGCACTGGGTCCTGGTCCTTGCTGAGGCAGGAGTTCAGTCTAGTCATGACCTACCTCTCAAGGCATTTCATCACTGTCGCTGTGAGTGCGACTGGATGATAGTCATTAAGGCAGCCCACATTATTCTTCTTAGGCACTGGTATAACTGTTGCCTTTTTGAAGCAGCCTAACATCAGCCTTTGAGACAGAGATCACAGGGTCACCGGGTGCAGCAGGGATCTTCACAACTGTAGTTATATGGCATAGAAGGCATTGAGTTCATCTGGTAGTGAAGTTTCGCTTTGTTGGAAATAATTTTCTTTTAAACCCTGCCAGAGTTGACATGCATCCGATATCGCCTCTAACCTTGCTCAGAATTGTACCATTGCTCTTGAAATGACCCTCTGCAAGTCATACCTGGTTTTCTTGCACAGATCAGGGTCACCAGAATTAAATACCACAGATCTAGCCTTCAGCAGACGATGTACCTCTTGGTTCATCCATGTCTTTTGGTTTGGGAATATACTGCAAGTTTTCATAGGCACACACTCATCCACACTGGTTTTAATGAAGTTGGTAATAAATACGGCATTCTCATCCAAATTCGAAGTTGAATCCCTTTATACAGTCCAGTTCACTGATTCAAAGCAGTCCTGTAGGTTCTCCTGTGCTTCCCTTGTCCCTACTTTCTTGGTCCTCACTACTGGTGCTGCAATCTTCAGTCTCTGCCTATACTCAGGGAATAGACGTACAGCCAGGTGATCAGACTTCCCAAAGTGAGTGCGTGGAATAGCACAGTAGGCATTCTTGATGGTGGTGGTCAAGTCCAAAGGGTTCCTTTAATTGTGCTCCCAAATCACGTCTGGTTCATTACACAGCACT
Source organism: Mobula hypostoma (assembly GCF_963921235.1). Classification (NCBI taxonomy): domain Eukaryota; kingdom Metazoa; phylum Chordata; class Chondrichthyes; order Myliobatiformes; family Myliobatidae; genus Mobula; species Mobula hypostoma. The sequence goes on from NC_086101.1 coordinate 93,520,828, forward strand.
GAATCTAACTGTCTTTCCCCGAGTGGTCTCAACCACAAGCTGTCCTAAAAAGCCATCTCATAGGTATTCTACAAATTCCCTCCCTTGGAATGCAGTGCCAAACTGAGTTTTCCAATTTACCTGCATATTGAAATCTGTCATGACTATTGTAACATTACATGCCTTTCTATCTCCCATTGTAACTTCTAGAATGGGAGACAGCTTTGCCCCAGGCCATAAGGCTACTGAGCTCCCTGCCCTCACTCAGGTCTCAACATATATGACGCGCCAGCGGTGTTATACTGTTTACTTTTCAACTTGCACGTGCATCTTATTAACTGTTGATTTATTTGTGTAATAGTGTTATGTGTGTGAGTTATATGTCCTGTGTTGTGCACCTTGGTCCGGAGGAACGTTATCTTGTTTGGCAATATACCTGTATACTGACAAAATACTTGAACTTGAACTTGTGGTTGATCAGAAAGAGAGAGAGAGAGACAAGAGAAAAGGGACAATGGGTGAGCTGTAACTAGAAGTTGCAGAATTCAGTGTTAGTGCTACCAGACTGTATAGTACCCTGCTAGAACATGAAGTTCTGTTCCTCAGATTTGTGTTTAGCTTCAGTTTGGCACAGGAGGAGGCTGAGGACAGATATTGGGGGCAGGGTGGATGGAAAGGAGAATTCAAGTGGCCAGCAACTTGGAGATCCAGATAACCAAGCTGGATGGAGTGAAGGTACTTTGTGAAATCGTTGTCCATTTTATGGTCAGCCTCACGGATGTAGGGGAGGCCACAATGGGAGCAGCAGGCACAATAAATAATGCAACAGGATTTACATGTGAACCAGCTGCTGTCATGGAATCACACAACATGAAAACTGGCCCTTCAGTCAAACTTGCATAAGGTGCAAGATCTAGCCCAGAATACTATTTAAACACGCTTGTTATCAATCATATGTCCATGCAAATATCACTCTTAATTGAGGATTCTAACACATTCTATTGGTTGAGTATTGATTCGATTCATTTAAAGGATGTCTGTGATCTGTAGCAGTACTTGATCATAAATAGTTATTTAGAGATTATACAGTATATTCTTGGAATTCAATCATTTAAAAGTACAATAATAGTTTTATACAGTTTTTTTAAAATAGTACAGTGCATGAAATTAATCTTGCCAGCAGATTTTATTAAAAAAACATAGTTGAAGGACACTGCCAAGGTTGGGAAGAGGCAGAAAGGCCGATATCTAAATTCATTTGTACTGCTCTCTTGAACTGGTAATGAGTTAGAAACTACATGGAAGTGTAGGACTATTACCTCCTGGCAGAGTCTCTAATGGTTACGTGTTATTATTGACTGATCCCAGCGTGGCATTCCCTGCTGTGGAAACACTGGTGAATTTCACACTCTACATCATTTACAAACTATTATTTTTACTGGGCAGTTTATTCCTTCATGAGTTCTGATGACTTCATTTCCTGCTGCCTTGGGAAGGCAATTAACATAGTCAAGGACACAAGGTCAGTCTCTCTTCCCCAGTCTCCTATTGGGCAGAAGATACAGAAGTATGTAATGCCACACTTAAAGGCAGCTTCCATCTTACTCTTGTCATACCCTTGAATGGGTCTCTAATACACTACAAGCTGAAGTCTCGAAGGCAAGAGAATTGGGTTGAGAGGGATTATAAATCAGCCATGATGGAATGGTGGAACAGACTCGATGGGCTGAATGGTCTAACTCTGCTCCTCTGTCTTACAGTCTTATGGTCTTCAGTTCTTGATCTGACCATGCGGAGATGGGCAAGAGCAGGTCTGACGATCTTACGGAATTTTTGATCTGCTAGTCCACCTTGCATTACTTTGCATTTTACTTGTCTGCCCTTTCCCTGTCACTATAACACTCTATTTTGCATTTTGTTTTCTTTTTACTCCCAAGATCTACGTAATTATGCCTGGTGTGATCTATCTGGAAGAGAAACAGAACAAAAAAGCCTTTCACCGTATGTGACACCAGTAAAGCAATACCCACACCAAAGCTGCTTGAGAAACTTAAACTCAATTTGATTGCTGGAGCTGTTTGTTTGGTACCTATAGTATGAAGAACGAGTGGATTAAAGAGCTAATATCCACACTTAAGACCCTTGACGCAGATCTCCCATCTTCCAACATAGAAACATAGAAAATAGGTGCAGGAGTAGGCCATTCGGCCCTTCGAGCCTGCACCGCCATTTATTATGATCATGGCTGATCATCCAACTCAGAACCCCGCCCCAGCCTTCCCTCCATACCCCCTGACCCCCGTAGCCACAAGGGCCATATCTAACTCCCTCTTAAATATAGCCAATGAACTGGCCTCAACTGTTTCCTGTGGCAGAGAATTCCACAGATTCACCACTCTCTGTGTGAAGAAGTTTTTCCTAATCTCGGTCCTAAAAGGCTTCCCCTCTATCTTCAAACTGTGGCCCCTCGTCCTGGACTTCCCCAACATCGGGAACAATCTTCCTGCATCTAGCCTGTTCAACCCCTTTAGGATCTTATACGTTTCAATCAGATCCCCCCTCAATCTTCTAAATTCCAACCAGTACAAGCCCAGTTCATCCAGTCTTTCTTCATATGAAAGTCCTGTCATCCCAGGAATAAATCTGGTGAACCTTCTTTGTACTCCCTCTATGGCAAGGATGTCTTTCCTCAGATTAGGGGACCAAAACTGCACACAATACTCCAGGTGTGGTCTCACCAAGGCCTTGTACAACTGCAATAGTACCTCCCTGCTCCTGTACTCGAATCCTCTTGCTATAAATGCCAGCATACCATTCGCCTTTTTCACCACCTGCTGTACCTGCATGCCCACTTTCAATGACTGGTGTATAAGGACACCCAGGTCTCGTTGCACCTCCCCTTTTCCTAATCGGCCACCATTCAGATAATAATCTGTTTTCCTATTTTTGCCACCAAAGTGGATAACTTCACATTTATCCACATTAAATTGCATCTGCCATGAATTTGCCCACTCACCCAACCTATCCAAGTCACCCTGCATCCTCTTAGCATCCTCCTCACAGCTAACACTGCCACCCAGCTTCGTGTCATCCGCAAACTTGGAGATGCTGCATTTAATTCCCTCATCCAAGACATTAATATATATTGTAAACAACTGGGGTCCCAGCACTGAGCCTTGCGGTACCCCACTAGTCACCGCCTGCCATTCTGAAAAGGTCCCGTTTATTCCCACTCTTTGCTTCCTGTCTGCTAACCAATTCTCCACCCACACCAATACCTTACCCCCAATACCGTGTGCTTTTAGTTTGCACACTAATCTCCTGTGTGGGACCATGTCAAAAGCCTTTTGAAAATCCAAATATACCACATCCACTGGTTCTCCCCTATCCACTCTACTAGTTACATCCTCAAAAAATTCTATGAGATTCGTCAGACATGATTTTCCTTTCACAAATCCATGCTGACTTTGTCCGATCATCTCACCGCTTTCCAAATGTGCTGTTATCACATCCTTGATAACTGACTCCAGCAGTTTCCCCACCACCGACGTTAAGCTAACTGGTCTATAATTCCCCGGTTTCTCTCTCCCTCCTTTTTTAAAAAGTGGAGTTACATTAGCCACCCTCCAATCCTCAGGAACTAGTCCAGAATCTAACGAGTTTTGAAAAATTATCACTAATGCATCCGTTATTTCTTGGGCTACTTCCTTAAGCACTCTAGGATGCAGACCATCTGGCCCTGGGGATTTATCTGCCTTCAATCCCTTCAATTTACCTAACACCACTTCCCTACTAACATGTATTTCGCTCAGTTCCTCTATCTCACTGGACCCTCTGTCCCCTACTATTTCTGGAAGAATATTTATGTCCTCCTTAGTGAAGACAGAAGCAAAGTAATTATTCAATTGGTCTGCCATGTCCTTGCTCCCCATAATCAATTCACCTGTTTCTGTCTGTAGGGGACCTACATTTGTCTTTACCAGTCTTTTCCTTTTTACATATCTATAAAAGCTTTTACAGTCCGTTTTTATGTTCCCTGCCAGTTTTCTCTCATAATCTTTTTTCCCCTTCCTAATTAAGCCCTTCGTCCGCCTCTGCTGAACTCTGAATTTCTCCCAGTCCTCAGGTGAGCCACTTTCTCTGGCTAATTTGTATGCTTCTTCTTTGGAATTGATACTATCCCTAATTTCTCTTGTCAGCCACGGGTGCACTACCTTCCTTGATTTATTCTTTTGCCAAACTGGGATGAACAATTGCATTCATCCATGCAACCTTTAAATGTTTGCCATTGCATATCCACCGTCAATCCTTTAAGTGTCATTTGCCAGTCTACCTTAGCTAATTCACGTCTCATACCTTCAAAGTTACCCCTCTTTAAGTTCAGAACCTTTGTTTCTGAATTAACTATGTCACTCTCCATATTAATGAAGAATTCCACCATATTATGGTTACTCTTACCCAAGGGGCCTCTCACGACAAGATCGCTAATTAACCCTTCCTCATTGCTCAAAACCCAGTCTAGAATAGCCTGCTCTCTGGTTGGTTCCTCGACATGTTGGTTCAAAAAACCATCCCGCATACATTCCAAGAAATCCTCTTCCTCAGCACCTTTACCAATTTGGTTCACCCGATCTGCATGTAGATTGAAGTCACCCATTATAACTGCTGTTCCTTTATTGCAAACATTTCTAATTTCCTGTTTAATACCATCTCCGACCTCACTACTTACTGTCCAACCTTTGCACTCAGAGCAGTTGTCCTCCAAGGATTGTCACCTTGGCGTGGTGGAGACGCTTGTGACTTCCTGAACTCCTGAGAGCAATGCCGCCTGGAGTTTAGCTATCTGTCACTTAACTCCTGGTAGAGTCCCCCATGGTGGTAAGTTCTAGCGGGAGGTTCCACACAAACAGTGATCTGACCAAGACTTCAGCAGTGGAGCTGGCAGAGGGCAATGAGACTTCAGAACAACTGTGAAGGTGAGGGCAGGCTGCAGCAGCGAATGGTCTCTAGTCATCTTTCATTCCAGGTTACTGGATCCTGACCCTAATTTGTCATGGTCCATCTGGTGACTGCCCATGCATCAGCCTCCCCACATTAAGTAAAGTCATGCACAGGTATTCTCCCTAATTTTCCCTTTAGGAAACATCATACTTGACTTGAGTGATCTCACTACTAAGAGCGATGGTTCATTTCATTTGTCTGTCAAGGTGAATATTAAGGACTCTGACTTTCATCTTCTTCCACAGCTTGGAGTAATAATGTGCAGGTTAATAGTTACAGTAGTTCTCAATCAACATCACTTAACCGATCCATTAGATGCTGAGGAATTTGTTACGCAGAAAAAAAATGGCTAGGTATGCATGGAAGGCAGTCTTGGAACCGACATTGAGCATAGCGAGCAGATGAGGCAATAAAAACAGCTATTTCCAAAGGTCCAGTTCAGTCACTTAGTGAAAGCAAGCAAGATGGCTGAATGGAAGGTATAAGAAAGAAAATTACAGGCCAGTTAGCCTCACCTCAGTGGTTGTATGTCCTATGAGTCTGATCAGGCAGCTTTCCACCATTTTCTAATTTTTCCCTTTCCACCAATAAGGATTTAAAATTCCCATGGAAGGATCAATAACTCCTAACTGGACCTTATGCTAGAATATCAGGTATGTGGATAGGGAAGGCTTAGAGGACAATTTTGGATTGGGTGCTGTGTAATAAAGCAGATTGATTAGGGGGCATAAGGTAAAGGAACCCCTAGGAGGCAGTGATCATAATATGATAAAATTCATCCTGCAGTTTGAGAGTGAGAAGATAAGGTCAGATGTATCAGGATTACAGTAGAGTAAGGGGAGTTACAGAGACATAAGGGAGGAGCTGGCCAGAGTGGATTGGAAGGGGACACTAGCAAGCATCATGGCAGAGCAGCAACGGCTGGAATTTCTGGGGGCAATTGGGAAGGCACAAGATAGATACATACCAAAGATGAAGAAGTATTCCAAAGGGAGGATGTGGCTAACGAAGGAAGTCAAAGTCAGTATAAAAGCAAAAGTGAGGACATATAGCAAAAATTAGTTGGAACTTAATAGGTTGCGAAGATTTTAAGAACCAATAGAAGACAACTAATATGGTGAGAAAAGATGAAATATGAAGGTAAGCAGCCAATAGTATAAAAGAGTACACCAAAGGTTTTTTATTCAGATATATAAAGAATAAAAAATAGGTTGGAATGGATATTGGACCACTGAAAAACGAAGCTGGGAAGGTAGTAAATGGGTGGCAAAGAAATGGCAGATGACTGTAATAAGTATTTTGTATCTGTCTTCACTGTGGAAGATAACAGCAGTATGCCAGAAATTCAAACGGGTCAAGGAGCAGAAGTAAGTGTAGTTGCCATTACTAAGGAGAAGGTGTTTGAGAAGTTGAAAAGGACTGAAGGTAGATAATTCCCCTGGGCCAGATGGACTAGGGTTCTGAAAGAGGTCGCTGAAGAGATTGAGAAGGCATTAGTACTAGTCGTTCAAAAATCACTAGATTCTGGAAAATTGCAAATGTACCTTCACTCTTTAAGAAAGGAGGAAGGCATAAGAAAGAAAATTACAGGCCAATTAGCCTCACCTCAGTGGTTGGGAAGCTGTTGGAGGCGATTATGAAGGATGAGGTCTCATGGTACTTGGAGGCACATGATAAAATATGCAAAATCAGCATGGTTTCCTTAAGGAAATATCTTGCCTGACAAATTTGCTGGAATTCTTTGAGGAAATAACAGGCAGGATAGACAAACGAGAGTCAGCGGATGTTGTTTACTTGGATTTTTAAAAGGCCTTTGACAAGGTGCTACACATGAGGCTACTTAACAAGATACGAGCCCATGGTATTATGCAAAAGATACAAACATTCATAGAAGATTAGCTGACAGGCAGGAGGCAATGAGCGAGAGTATAGATGGCCTAATCTGGTTACCTGCCAGTGACTAGTGGGGTGTTGCAGGGGTTGGTACTGGGACTACTTTTTTCACATTATATGTCAATGATTTGGATGACAGAAGAGATGGCTTTGTGGTCAGTTTTGTGGATGATAGGATGATTGGTGGAGGGGGAGGCAGCGCTGAGGAAGCAGAGAGTCTTAGACAGATTGGTAGAATGGGAAAGAAATGGCAGATGGAATATAGTGCAGGGAAATGTATGGTCATGCACTTTGGTTTCAGGAATAAAAGTGTAGATGATTTACTAAATGGGGATAAAATTCAATAATCAGAGTTGCAAAGGTACTTTGGAGTTCTTCAGCAAGCTTTCCTAAAGGCTAACTTGCAGATTGAGTCAGTGATAAGGAAGGCAAATGAAATGTTAGCAATCATTTTGAGAGGACTAGTATATAATGGGAGGATGTGATGCTGAGGCTTCACAAGACATCGATCAGACCACACTGGGATGCTTGTGAACACCGTTGGGCCCCGTGTTTCAGAAAAGAAAGCTGTAATTGGAGAGGGTCCAGAGGATGTTTATGGGAATAGTTCTGGGAATAATAGGGCTAATTTATAAGGAGCATTTGATGGCTCTGGGCCTATAGACATTGGAGTTTAGAAGAATGAGGGAGGATCTTGTTGAAGCTTAACGAATATTAAAAGGTCTCGATTGAGTGGACGTGGAGAGGATGTTTCCTGTAATAACTGAGTCTAGAATGAAAGAGCACAGAGTCAGAAGAGAAAGACGTCCCTTTGGAACAATGATCAGGAGGTATTTCTTTCACCAGAGGGTGGTGGATCTTTGCAATTCATTGCCATGGAAAGCTTTGGAGGCCAGGTCATTCAGTATATTTAAAGCAGAGATTGATGAGTTCTTGATTAGTCAGGACATGAAATATTACAGGGAGAAGACAGGAGGATGTGGTAGAGAGGGATAATAAATCAGCCATGATGGTATAGCAGAGCAGACGATAGGCCGAATGGACTCATTCTGCTCCTATGTTTTGTAACTTATATTACTTTATAATTAACCAGGCAACTGGGACTAACACAGGTTAGCATTCTGGTACGATGCTGGTGTGCTTAATCACAGCGGCCTCCCGGGTCTTACATGTTTGTCTTATGGTCGCAAGACCCTGTTAGACATTAATAATATAAAATTCAGTAAGTATGGTTCATGAGTGAGACGGAGAGCAAAGGGACTGCATAGCCTTGGGTTATTGCACAGACCAGGCCCTCACACCCCAGTCTCGTTTCTTACAGCCACCCAGGGGAGGAGGCAGTGGAAGTAGTGTTAGGGAGCACACTGGAATCAGTGCTAGGTTAAAAGTTAACCTGCAGCTTCCCTGTCAATACTACTCTGCAATATTCACTCTCTGGAAAACAAATTGGATTACCTCCATCTGCAACCGACCCAGCACGAGATGAGGAATTGCTGTGTGCTTATTCTTCCAGAAACATGGCTCTGGAACAACCACCCATGCACACCAGTCTTTGGGCCATGCCACTCAGAGACTGTATTGTGCTTTATCATAACTATATGTGTTGTGACATAACTATACATGTTGTATTGTAACTATATGTGCACGTGTGACTGGAGGCACTGTGTCTTGCACCTTGGCCCCAGAGGAACAATGTTTCGTTTAGTTGTATACATCAGTATGGTGTGTAGCCCCCCTGGCCAACTTCGGGGTCGCTTGGCTCGCTGTCATCTAGGGAAACAGCCCTCGGCCCCGGCAGACTGGGTAATTAGTTCGTGTGGATGCTGTGTGATGTACCCCACCCCGCCCAAATAACAGACAATACACCAGATACGGTTAAATGATTTACAGTTTATAGATATTACTGGAACTATATAATTAATAGAGAATAAAATATAAAAGAAAAATAAAAGGCACCATACTTATCAAAGTTCAATCTCTTCGTGCACAAACAGTTGGAGCTCAGGACCCTTCTTCTTCACCTTGCGACCCCTCGGACCACCTCGACTGGCCGCCTGGGACCAACAACGGTGGTCGACCAGACGCTTCACACGAGTTCGTCTCCGTCTCCTCGCCGAACGCCCTCCTCAGGGTCCGACCCCGTTAGCAGACATCACAGCACATCGTCCATTCTCTGTCTCGCTCTCCCGCTTTCTCCCTCCAAAACCCCGTGCATACAAATCTTCCAGATACACCAAAATCATAACAACTATCCCAATTGGCTCGTAACATCTTCTTATCACTCCCTAACCCAGAACAAGCTGCTAACGCAAAAATTTTCGCAGCGTTTAACATAACAAAGAAGCATTCCCAAGTATAACATATCAAAGAAGCCATTTTAATTAGCCTAAGGAGTAAAAGACGAAACCCCCTTACAGGTGGAATAACAATAAACTTCAACTTGACCTTGGTCAGCATGGACACATTGGGCCAAAGGACCAACTTCCATGCTGTGCCACTCCGAGACTAATATTATTAGAGGGTCTTTGAAACAGCTGATCTCTTGTGAGTTTTATGAACAACTGTCTCGCATTTACAGAGAATGGTGCAAAAAATTGTAAAAAAAAAACCCGTGAGCATCAGTTCCGTGGGTGAAAATACCTTGTTAATGAGAGGGGTCAAAGGAGAATGGCCAGAGTGGTTCAGGCTAACTGGATGTGGCTCAAGTAACCATGTGTTACAACAGTGGTGTGCAGAGGAGCATCTGTGAACACACAACACATCAAACCTTTAAATGGATGGGCTGCAACAGCAGACGCCTGTACCGGGTTCCACTCCTTTGGCCACTTTGTTAGGGTCATTTCTGTAACCAATAAAGTGGCTACAGAGTGTTTCTTGACATTTCTCCCCATGCTAAAACAAAATAGTAACTTTGGAACAGATATCTATTGTCTGACATTGCACTTTCTACAGTATATATATATAATACAAGACTCCACATCATGTTACATTTGTGATTTTTGAGTCAGTTACAAGCCAATTTACATAAATTAGTTAATTTACATAATTCACTTTGTAATCTACTAATCTCTTTACTGCTAACCTTGATACACACTTTTGCGGCATTTGAAATGTAATAATTTTGCTCCTGATGCCCATCTTAATATCATTAATAAAGAAAATATACGGTTAAAGACTCAATGTGAAGTCCTGAAGAAGTCTAATTACCAGCCCAATCATTATCATTAAATAATCAGGATTAACTATTCCATAATTACTCTAATGAAATCCCCACACCTCAGGGTCTATTCTCAAGGCCCAAACATGCAGGATTTCAGGAAGAACATTCAGATAAAATGGTTCACAGAATCCATAGAGATTAACTCAAGACAATTAAACCTGTACAGGAAGAATACGGACCATTTCTAGGACAGAACAAAAAGATCAGTTAAGGTTTATCAGAATGATCTCGAAGGCTGGTTCGACCAGACATGCAAGAGAGTAAATACTCCATATTACGGAAAGGACATAGAGGTGGTATTAGAAGAAAACACAATGACTTTCAAAGATAATAGGGGAAACATAATAAGTGTCATGAATAGTTGAAAAGATTACACAGTTTTCTTTAGTAAAGGATCAGAGCATTGAACAGCAGAGCATGGTAACTGGCCCTTTGGCCTACCATGTTTGTGCCAGTCATGATACCAGTCCCATCTGCCTCCCCCGCTGTTTCTTTTCTGTTCACGTGTCTGTCTAAATGGCAGTTAAACATTGCCATTATATCTGTTTCCAGCACTGCCCCAAGGCACTCACCATTCTCTATGTAAAGAACATAACTCCTTTAAACCTCCCCTCTCACTCCTTAAACTTATGCCTCAGTATTTGACATTTCCACTCAGGTGTTTAAATTTGTGGACTAGCATTGATAGAGCCCTGGACACATAAAGGTACATTTAAGTCTCTCTATGGCGACTGAGAGATTAAAATTCCACCATTTTTCCTCTCCTTTCCTTACGATAGAGAAAGGGGCCATTTAGTGGATGGAGTTTATGAACTGGTTTCGGCAAGATACAGTGAAAAGTCTGGTCTTGCGTACTGTTCATACAGATCAGATCATCACACTGTGCATTGAGGAAGAACAAGGGAGAACAGCAACAAAACGGAATGAAGTGTAAAAGCCAGAGAGAAAGTGCCATGCAGGGAAAAACATAAAGTGCAGAATTATAAAAAGGCAGATTGTGAGTTCAGTAGTCCACCTTATTGTAAAATGGGTTGGTTCAGAGTCTGATAACAATGTGATAGAAGCTGTTCTTGAGCCTGGTGGTAAGTGATTTCAGGCTTGTGTATCTTCTATCCAATGGGAGAAGGGAGAAGAGGAAATGTCTGGATGGGGTCTTTGATGATGCTGGCTGCTTTACTGAGGCAGCACAAAATATTGAGGGAGTCCGGTTCCATTCCCTGTAACCAGTTCTCTCACACGTGTCCATTCAAATCGTGGCCCTCAAATATTTGCTATTAATATTAGAGAGAGACTGTAAGTTATCTGTGCTTATCGATGACTCAAGAACAGGTGGGATGGCATGTTGTGATAAGGCTGACAAGAAAGCCTGCCACACTTGTAAGATCTTGGCCAACCTATCATTCATTTTGTTGTAAGGTTCCCAACGATGTGCATAAAAATGTCAATTGTGATTGTGATGAATAACTGTGATGACTGATCACTTAAACAGGTCTTCTCTCTCTCTGTATCTTGTTTTACGGCGGTTGGCATCCAGCTTAATGGTGCATTACCGCCACCCTCTGCTCCAGAATGTGCACTAGACATACATTCTAAATCCCTTCACCCAATCGCGCGCGCGCACACACACACACACACACACACACAAACCTACACTTCACCCTCCCATCTTTGACCATCCTAGTATCCTATTCCTGTTTATTCGTCATATTCTATAAAAAACCCCTGTACCCCTTAAAAACGCTAAAAATACCTGGACTTGTGCTCTCTCACCCATGCCCAGCAACGCTTTTAATGTGAATTCCTGCATCCCCAACTCCCTTAATTTATTTCTCATCATCTCTCTCTGTATCCCATACTTCCTGCAACTCAGAACTACATGTTCTACTGACTCCTCTTCCTGACATTCCTCACACAATCCTGTCTGGTGTTTCCCTATCATTTTCAATATTTTGTTTAATGCACAATGCCCCAGCCTTAACCTAGTTCACACAATTTCCTCTCTTCTGTTTCCATTACCTACCCTAGTAACTGCAACACTCTTTTGTATTTGATATAAATGCCTCCCTTTCCCCTCCCTGTCCCATCTTTCTTGCCACATTTGGTTGACTTTTTCCCAGATTACACACTTAACCTCTGCTTTACCGATACTAATGTGCATTTCCACATTTTCTTTCTTTAACACCCTCTTTGCCAACTCATCCACCCTCTCATTCCCCTTCACCCCTACATGTGCTGGGACCCATAGAAATTTTACCTGACCTCCCTGAATTAAACAGGTCTTGAAATCAGCCTTAAGACACAAGCTCTTGAAGGGATTTATTAAAGCTCTTTTCATCTGGTTGATTGTTAATTGATTACCTGCTGTGTTAATGTCCCAATTTATCTTCTATCTCTTGGTCAAAGGAAGACCAGTTTATCTACCGATGTTCTGTTTATTTAGTATATTGTTTAGAGCAGTGGAAACCATAACTATGACAAATGTGGCCTTTTCTGCAAACTTTCTTGCTAACAGAGGATCGGGAATGATAGCCTGGATGTGCACAGCATTTCTGGGGATGCCTTGCCCAAGTTATAGTGTTTAAGTCATTGTGTTGGGCACGTGGCCAAGTGGATAAGGCGTTCATCTAGTGATTTGAAGGTCACTAGTTCGAGCCTCAGCTGTGGCAGCGTGTTTGTGTCCTTGAGCAAGGCACTTAATCACACATTGCTCTAGTCTGTGCGAGGAGTGGTGCCCCACACAGACTTCCAATCTGCGCCTTGCCTGATGCAGGCCTCTCATGGTCTGAGACGACATTCCTCCCTCCCCACTCATAGTCATAGTCATAGTCATAGAGTCATAGAGCATTGCAGAGCAGAAACAGACCTTGGGCCCACCTAGTCATGCCAGACTATTATTCTGCCTGGTCCCAGGGATCTACACCGGGACCATAGCCTCCATACCTCTCCCATCCATGTACCTGTCCAAATTTCTCTTAAATGTTGCAATCAAGCCCACATCCATTGTGGGTTTGGGAAGAGGGGGGGGAGACACCTGAATTAAAAGGTGGAGGGAGGGGAAAGAGGTTAGCTGGATGGTGATAAGTGAAGCCAGCTGGGTGGAAGAAGTCAAGGGCTGGAGAAGAAAGAATCTGATATGAGAGGAGAGTGGACAATAGGAGAAGGAGAAGGAGGAGGGGCCCGAAGGGGAAGTAATAGACAGGTGAAAAGAAGTAAAAGGTTGGGGGGGAGGAAAGTTTTGTTCACCGGAAGGAAAAACCAATATTCATGCCACCGGGTTAGAGGGTATAGCGAGGGAGTACAAGGTGTTGCTGCTCACTCTGAGAGTGACCTCATCTTGGCACAAGGGGAAGCCATGGATCAACACATTGGGACGGAAATGGGAATCGGAACTTCCACTAGGAAGTTCCACTTCTGGCAAATAGTTCAGAGGTGCTCAACTAAGTAGTCAAACAATTTATGACGTGTCTCACCAGTGTAGAAGAGGCCGCGTCAGGAGCACTGGATGCAATAAGTATTCTTAGATTAGATTATGAGAACAGTCAGTCCTCTTTTATTGTCATTTAGAAATGCATACATGCATTAAGAAATGATACAATGTTTCTCCGAAGTGATATCACAGAAAACAGGACAAACCAAAGACTAACACTGACAGAACCGTATAATTATAACATATAGTTACAGCAGTGCAAAGCAATACCATAATTTGATGAAGAACAAACCATGGGCACGGTAAATAAAGTCTCAGAAGTCCCCAAGTCGATCGACTCCGGAGACCCCGATAGCAGGCGGCAAAAGGGAGAAACACCCTGCCATAAACCCCCAGGCACCGTCAACTTGCCGATGCCTTGGAAGCAGCTGACCACAGCCGACACTGAGTCCATCCGTCTGAAAACTTCGAGCTTTTGACCAGCCTCTCCAATACAGCTTCCCAAGCGCCATCCTCTGCCGAGTACCTTCGACCTCATCCCAGCCGCTGAAACACGCAAAGCCGAAGATTTCGGGGTCTTCTGCTCTGGAGTTTCTGGTTACCACACAGTAGGAGTGGCAGCGAAGCAGGCATTTCAGAAGTTTTCCAGATGCTGCTCCATACTCTCACATCCATCTCCATCAAATCAGAATTGTGTGCGATCCCCTACTTGACAGATAACAGACATCACCACCGAAGTGGCCGCGCGCGCTGCCGTCGCGCCGCCATCTCCTCCTCCTCCCCAGCAGATTCGCAGGTGAAGTGTTGCCTCACCTGGAAGGACTGTTTGGGGCTGTGAATGGTGATGAAGGAGGGAATTTCTAATTCAGTGTCTGTGTAGTGTGTTCTGCTGACATTGCTCACAGTGATTTCTTTAGAGTCCGGACAAATCTTTCCACCGAACCATTTGTAGCTGGGTGGTACGGTGCAGATGTAATGTGTCTTATTCTATTCACTTTCAGGAATGACTGAAGCTGCCCTGCAATAAACTGTGGCCCATTGTCACTGACTAAATCTTCTAGGACAATAATCCTTGAAAAGAGTCTTCTCAACACATGAACCCCATGCAAGTCTGTAGTGGAAGCCGGTGGGAACACTTCTGGCCAATTTGAAATTGTATCTTCCGCTACCAAGAAATTTGTGCCTATAAATGGTCTGGCAAAATCCACAAGAATCCATTACCAGGGCAATGCAGGTCATTCTCAGGATGCAGAGGCACTGCTCTTGGCATCCTCTGGCATCCCCTGTCCACGTTGGCATCCTGAATGTTGCATAGCAAGCTGCTTGGTCTGCTGATCTATTACAGGCCACCAGACAAAGCTTGGAGCCAATGCTTTCATTTTGACTGTGCTATATGGCCAGCATGTAGCTCCTTCAACACTTTAACTCTCAGCTTGGATGGTCCAGCTACTCCCAATCCCCACATAAGGCAACCCCCGTCATGGGCAAGTTCATTACAGCACTGGTAAAGATAGGGGAGCTGGAATTTTTTCTGCACATTCAGCCATTTTGGGTGCTCATGTAGACCTGAGACAGTGTGAGGTCTTTTCTGGTTTCATTTTGGATCTTCTCTGACCTTAAAGGGTGGACTTTCAATTTGCATTGGGGAGAATTATTATAACCATTTCCTGCCAAACCTGGCTACTGCACTGCACCCCTTGAACTCATTGGGAACAGAGATTGGGAAGAATTGGCAATGGACAAAGCAGTGTGAGGTGGCTTTCCAAAAGGTAAAGGAAATGGTGACATCGGACATTGTACTCACACATTATGACCTACATCGTCCAGTGAAGCTTGCTTATGATGCTTCACTTTATGGTATACGTGCAGTCTATCAGATTATGAGTGATGGAAATGAACGTCCCATAGCAGTTACATCATGATCCCTTACTGCTGCAGAGAAAAATTATACACAGATTGACAGAGAGGTCTTGAATCTGGTTTGGGATGTAAAATGTTTCAACTAACACTTGTGTGGGAGAGAGTTTACCCTCGTTACTGATCAT
Organism: Mobula hypostoma; assembly: GCF_963921235.1. Taxonomy (NCBI): domain Eukaryota; kingdom Metazoa; phylum Chordata; class Chondrichthyes; order Myliobatiformes; family Myliobatidae; genus Mobula; species Mobula hypostoma. The sequence continues at coordinate 93,536,393 of NC_086101.1, forward strand.
CAACCACTGGTGTCCATTTTCAATCTACAGAAGGGTGTGCCACTAACAGCAGCAGCACAAATGCAGAGATGGGCTCTGTTTCTTGACGAGACAATTACAAGATCGAATTCAAGAGGATGACTAATCAAGGAAATGCTAACAGATTGTCCCATTTTCCTTGGAAAAGGAAATAGCTAAAAATTCTACAAAATTTTGTAGAATTGACTTGAGACTCTTCTTCCATCCCCATCTGTAGTAGGCCTCAGCTAAATCCACTTTGCTGAAGTGTTTCCCACCAGAAAAGATTTGCTTGGACAGAAGGTAATGACCTACTTTCCGTCCTGGGTTGATGGTGACATTAAAATCACCACAGATCCTGAGAGACCCATTCTTCTTAGCTACTGGGACCATAGGCATTGGCCATAGGCTCCAATCAACCTTGAAAAGAATTCCTTCAGTCTCCATGTGATCTAGTTGAATGGCTACTTTATCACGGTTGTTTTGAGGAACCAAACAGGCTTTGTAAAACTTGAGTGTGGCATTTTCATTTAACACTATTTCACTCTTGATACTGTATTTTTGAGTTGAACACTGCTGTGGCAACATCCAATACCTTTCTAAGTTCACTTTTAGTTGACTCTATTGCAGAGGATGTGACGTGGGATTTCCCCCAGGATCAATAAAGTATGACTATGACTATGCAAATGGTGGATGGATCTCCAATCAATTGTAGTCGTCTGAGACAATCATACCCCCCACCCCGCCCCCAATGCTGGTCATCCTGTTTTTACCACATACAAGCCCAATGTGGCTTGTTGGTTGTTGTATTTCACTGTCATGAATGCCATTCCCACAGGAGGTATTTTTTCTCCAGTATAAGTTCTTACTTGGATATCTTTAGGCTTTAGATCCAAATCCATTTTAATTCCTTTGTCATTTATTTCTGGTGTTAGCTGTATTGTTTGTCTCATGTGATTTTCACCAATATCAGATTTGTCATCAACAGCATGCAGATTAGTTCTCTTTTTGAAACTGCAACTTCACTTTTTATCTTTGTCGCTTCCCTGTTCAGTCCTGATTGGATGGGAGGGATTTTGTCTGCCTGACGTGCTACTTTGTTGTATTTTCTGCAAATAAATCTGCATTGATCTGATGTATGTGAGCCCCTGCTGCAACAGTAATAAGAATTTGTTCGGCCAAGCAGGTTTCTGTTTTGACATTGCAATTTTGTTCACACTCATTTTCATTCCTGACCGCAATTCAATTGCATCTTTGTCTGCTGTTTCCATTGATACAGCGATTTTAACTACTCTTTTAAATGTGAGTGGTGCTGCAGTCAGGAGCTGTTTATGAATGTTTTCTTGTACAAACTAAATGATCTCTCAATTTATTCTTAAGCTTGTCACTGAACTAACAACGCTCAGCCAACTTCTTCAATTCAGCCATGGACTCCCCTTCTTTTTGATTCCACTTGTGAAACCTAAAATGTTCACAATCAACAATGGTTTCAGTTCTAAATGTTCCTGCATTACTTTCACAATATCAGCAAAGCTTATTTTGGCTGGTTTGGTTGGATCAGTTAGACCTCTAAGCAAACTGTATGCCTTCAAACCCAATGCACTCAGTAAAACTGGCACTTGCTTTTCATTTGCTTCAAAATACTGCTCAATTTGCTCAGTGTACAATATCTAGCTATCACTTGTGTAATCGAATGCATCTATCTTTCCAATGTAGCCAGCCATTTCAGTTTTTTTTAAATTTCTGATTATCATCATGTGGTGTTTATTGTTTATAAACCCATATATTTTTCTGCCTGTCTTTTAACTCAACTATTTCTTTCTCCCACTTACAAAGAGATAAGTGCTGAACTGCTTTTTAAAAAACTTCCAATATCTCGCTGCACTTCAAATAAACATAAGAACATAAGAAATAGGAGCAGGAGTTGGCTATCCGGCCCGTCGAGCCTGCCCCACCATTCAATAAGATCATGGATGATCTGTCCGTAAACACAGCTCCATCTACCTGCCTTTTCCTCATAACTGTTAATTCCCTTACTACATAAAAACCTATCTAACCGTATCTTAAATATATTTAGTGAAGAAGCCTCAACTGCTTCCCTGGGCAGAGAATTCCACAGATTCATCACTCTCTGGGAAAAACAGTTTCTCCTCATCTCCATCCTAAATCTTCTCCCTGAATCTTGGGGCAATGTCCCCTAGTTCTGGTCTCACCTACCAATGGAAACAACTTTCCTACTTTTATCTTATCTATCCCTTTCAACATTTTCTATAAGATCCCCTCTCATTCTTCTGAATTCCAGAGAGTATAGTCCCAGGCGATTCAATCTCTCCTCATAGGTGAACCCCTTCACCCCTGGAATCAACCTGGTGAACCTCCTCTGCATTACCTCCAAAGCCAGTATATCCTTCCTCACGTATAGAGACCAGAACTGCACACAGTACTCCAGGTGTGGCCTCACCAGTACCCTGTATAGTTGCAGCATGACCTCCCTGCTCTTGAATTCAATTCCTCTAGCAATGAAGGCCAACATTCCGATTGCCTTCTTAATGACCTGTTGTAGATGCAAGCCAACTTTTTGCGATTCATGAACAAGCACTCCCAAGTCCCTCTGCACAACAGCATGCTGCAATATTTCACCATTTAAATAATACTCTGCTCTTCTATTATTCCTTCCAAAGTGGATGATCTTGCATTTACCAATGTTGTATTCCATCTGCCCGACCTTGGCCCACTCACTTAACCAATCCATATCCCTCTACAGACTCTCCACATCCTCTGTAACATTTGCTTTTCCACTCAGTTTAGTGTCATCAGCAAATTTTGCTACGCTACACTCAGTCCCCTCTTCCAAATCATCAATGTAAATGGTAAACAGCTATGGGCCCAGCTCCGACCCCTGCGGTACCCACTCATCACTGACTGCCAAATAGAGAAACACCCATTTATACCTACTCTCTACTGGTTAACCAATCCACTATCCATGCCAATACACTTCCTCCGACTCTATGCATCCGTATCGTACCGTACCTTCATGAGGTAAGTAGTCGTCTTGGGTTTGTTTAAAACTTCCTCATTGCCTCTGTTATGCTTTGTAACTCAAAACCATAAAACTAATTGAAAGAAAAGCAAAAAAGCCCAGAAGATGCAGGTAAATTTTGTTGTTACATTTTAGTGAGGCATGTCCTTACAACATAGTGGCGTAGGGGCCATTAAATACTTTTACATGTAACAAATTATGTAAACAACAAATAATGATGAATGAAACAATATATTTACAATATTACTGAAACATTATATACACAACAAGGGTGGCCAGAATGGGGAATAGAAAAAGAGGGAAAGAGTGAGGGAAGAGAAATTATCGAAAGTTGAAGAACTCGATGTTCATGCTATCAGATTGGAGGCTACGCAGACGGAATATGAAGTGTTGTACCTCCAATCTGAGTTTGGCCTCATTGTGGCAGTAGAGGCCCAAACAAGACACGACTGAGATACTGGACAGAAACCCCATTGTGCTCAAGATATAGAAAAGGAGAGTGCATGAAAATGTTACTAACAAAGACAGGCATAGTAAGTTGCAAAAAGGAGTTAAGGAGTTCTATTGATGAAAACAATGGAGAGCTATGTTGGTGGAAAGGGTTAAAATATTCATGGTGTAGGTTAAAAGGTAGGCACCAAATGATGGGCTGAAGGGCCAGTAAGTTCTACATTTGAGTATAGATTGGTTGTAAGGAGGCAAACATCAGAAAAATGCAACATAATGAAGGAAACGGTCAAGTTGTCCCAATTTCGCAGCCAAAACATACAAAAGAAGCATTTCATAGAAATGGCGAGAGATTGCAGAGATCTGGGATGCTGAGAGAGTTAGAATTCACTAGAGACCAGTATACAGGTGCAGTCAATAATCAGCAAGGCTGGCAGAATATTATTTTTTATTGCTGGGGAGTTGAAGCCACGTTCAGTTATATGGAGCATATAACTTAAGTTATATGCGACATTAGTAATGTCATATCTGCACTACCTTCCATAGAATTGTTTTCCTTATTTTTAGGGAAGAGATTAATGTAGCCAAGGAACTGTAGAGAAGGTTTACTAGACCATGCCAGGAATGAGCAGATTTTCTCCTGAGGGAAAGCATGGAAAGAGAGGATTTAAATTGATTGAAATCTATAACATCCCGAGCTATCTTGGCAAGACGGATGTGGAGAGGAAGTTAATTCCTTTGGGAAAATTTCAAAATAAGGGTCAGAGAGATAAAAGAGAAAAGCGTTAGAAAATAGGGATGTCCCTTTAGTACTGAGAGAAGGAAGAATGTATTCAGCTAGAGGGCATTGAATCTGTGGAACTCATTGCCCTGGAAGGCTGTGGAGGCCAGGTTACTGGGTGTGCGAAGGGCAGAAATTCATCGGTTCTTGATTGGTAAGGTGGTGAAGGGTGACAGGGAGAAAGTGGAAGAATGGGATTGAAAACAATTATGAGGCATGATTGAATGGGAGAGCAGACTTGATGGGCAGAATGTCCTAATTCTGCTCCTATACCCTATGGTCTTATGTACCATGAGCAGTACTGCAACTGAGAGAAAGAAATGCCTTGCATAAAAAGTCATATAGGGTGATAAAGCCACTTGTAGCAAACAAAAAACTTCTGCAAAATGATGCAAGTAGTCACCAAAAAATAAACTCACCATAGATGGACAAGACCATTTTGTCAACAATCGAAGAACAAGAGTTGTGGTAGGCAGAGCAAGTCAGAGAGTTATTCCAGGATTTCTTTTGATGAGATGCCTCAAGAAGGTGTTATCCATCCTTAAGGATGCCCGTCACCCTGGACATGCCCTCTTTTCATTGCTGCCACCAAAGAGGAGGTACAAGAGCATGCCAACACACACTATGCATTTTAAGAATAGCATCTTCCCTTTCACCATCAGGCTTCTGAACAATGAACCCACCCCTGATCACTACCTCACTACTTCTTGTTTTCTTTGCACTAGTTCAAAGTTCAAAATAAATTTATGATCGAAGTGTGTATACTGCCCTGAGATTCATCTTCTTGAAGGCATTCACAGTAGAACACAGAAATACATAAGGATCAATGAGATACTGCACACAAACCACCATAGAGAAGAAGATGCACTGTACAGGGCCGGCTGGTGGCGCAATGATATCGGCGCCGTACCCGGGAGTCAGGTCCGTTCTCGAGTACGCTTTCCATCCATGGGTCGAGAACGCAACTCGACCTCATAAAACAAAGGGAAAATACTGCAATGTGTGTGTGAGGAGTGGCGTACCACACAGTCTCTCTCTCGCTCCGCACCTTGTAAAAAGCCAGAAAAAGACATCATCATGGACGCACGCACGCACACGCACAGACTCGCATGCACGCAGACACACACACACAAAAAAGACGCACTGTACAAATAAATAAGTAATAATAACTAATACTGAGAACATGAGACCATCAAAGTAAGTCCACAGGTTGTGTTTAGTGTTATGGTCAGTGATGTGATCCACACTGGCTCTGGAGCCTGATGGTTGAAGAGTATTAACTGTAGCCGAACATGGTGGTGTAGCAGTGAAACAAGAGCTTGGCTTGGATGGTGGGGTTCTTGATGACAGATGCTCTTTACTTGCAGCAGCACGCTTTGTAGATGCGCTCAATGGTGGGGAGAGCTTTTCCTATGATGCACTGGGCTGTATCCACCATCTTTTGTAGGTGGAAAGTACATTGAGGATGTTACCATGATTAAACACTACACTGTGTTTAACCGAGAAACCATGGCTGACTGCAGAGGTTCGTGCACTGGTTTGGGATCGGGAAGCTGCCTTCAGATTGGGGGACAGGACAACTCCAGGTCAGCAAGAGCCGTGCTCTTCCGTGCTATCGGGAAGGCAAAGTGTGAGTATGCACAGAAAGTTCGCAGACACTTTTGTGGCACCAGGGACACGCGGTGCTTATACAAACCACAACCAATTCCAAGTCCACCCTGTGCATCAATGGTAGTGACAGTGATGCCTCCTTTCCTGATAGGCTGAGTGCCTTCTATGCACGTTTGATACATTGAATGATGTGACATCGAGAAAAGCCCCCTCTCTCCCTGAGGAACTGGCACCCTCTCTGGTCACAGCCGAAGATGATGAACATACACTCAATGGCCGCTTTATTAGGTACCTCCTGTTCCGAATAAAGTGCCAATGAGTGAAGTAAGTGATGATAAACCTGATTCTGATGTCCAACCCACCTTTGTATTTTATTTGACTATTTACACTGTACTTCAGTGTACTATTTGCACAGGACCGAAAGAAGCTGCAGAAGGTTGTAATTCTAGTCAGCTCCATCTTGTGTACCCAATGTACTACAATATACCCAGGACATCTTTAGGAAGCAGTGTCTCAGAAAGGCAGCATCCATTATTAAAGACCTTCAGCACCCAGGGCATGCACTTTTCTCACTGTTACCATCAGGTAGGAGATACAGAAGCCTGAAGGCACACACTCAGTGATTCAGGAACAGCTTCTTCCCCTTTGCCATCCGATTCCTAAATGGACATTGAAGCTTTGGACACTACCTCACTTCTTTAATATACAGTATTTCTGTTTTTGCACATTTTAAATAATCTATTCAATATACGTAATTGATTTACTTATGTATCATTATTTTTTATTTTATTTATATATTTTTTTCTCTCTGCTAGATTACGTATTGCATTGAACTGCTGCTGCTAGGTTAACAAATTTCACGTCACATGCGGGTGATAATAAAGCTGATTCTGATTCTGAAACTTCTTTGTGATGGTAACATCATATTCTGAATTCTATTCTCATTTTTTACTTAAGAATGAAATAATCTGCCTGGATGCCATGCAAACAAAAGCTGTTTACTTTATCTTAGTACACGTGATGATAATAAACCAATACTATTACCAACATAAACTAACAGTGAATGCTAACAACTGCCTGTAATGTTCACTGTGCTGTGATGTTACACAATTCCTTACAACACACAAACAAATCTGCTGTACGGTGCTACACCACTGCTTGTAATACTAAATAATCCTTCCTTGGGAATCTGCACTATAACCCTATCAGTCCTTTGATTTAATGCATTGTCCTCCACCAGAGTGATGTGAGCAACTAGGCTTGGGTGGGTGCTGCTAACTCAGGATTTACTTTGAACAATTCTACATTCCTGTTGTCCTTACCAGGATCTTTTCCATTTTATAAAGTTTGATGAATTGGAAGAGCTTTCCTTTGCTGGAGAGTCTGTGTTGATGTCAAGATCTTCTTCTGCCTGCCAGAAGTATCCCTCCCCTTACAACAGAATGAGAACCAGATTCGGGTTTATCATCACCGACGTATGTTGTGAAATTTGATGTTTTGCAGCAGCAGTACAGTGCAGTACATAAAAGTACAAATAATTACAATGAGAAATATACAGAAAAATAAATAAGTACAGTAGTTATTTCCTCAAAACTAATCAATAAATTCCACTTCAAGAAGTTGTGCATTCAGAGATGCTCTTCTGCACACCACTGTTGCAAACATCTCTCATTAACAAGGCACTTCCACCACTGCTGCTGACCAGATTTTTTTTTGTTTTTCACACCATTCTCTGTAAACTCCAGAGCAGAGGTTCCCAATCTGGACCCCTCAGTTAATGATAGGAATCAATGGCAGAAAAAGATTGGGAACACCTGCTCTCAAGACTGTTGTGTGTGAAAATCCCTGGGAATCAGCAGGTTCTGAGATACTCAAAGCACCCTGTCTGGCACCAACAATCATTCCACGGTCAAAGTCACTGAGATCACCTTTCTTCCCCATTCTGATGTTTGGTCTGAAGCTCTTGACCATGTCGGCATGCTTTTATGGACTGAGGTTCAGCCACATGACTGGCTGGTTAGACATTTGCATTAATGAGCTGGTGTACCTAATTAAGTGGCCACTGAGTGTATATCATGAAATCTGTTGTTTTGTGGCAGCAGTACAGTGCAAGACATAAAAATCGCTATTTGTAATAATAAAGAAAGAAATACTGTAAATGAATAAATAGATAAATAAAAGAGTGCAAGGAGTAGAGAGGTAGTGTTTACCGATTCATGTACCATTCAGAAGTCTGACAGTGAAGAGGAAGGGACTGTTCCTAAGAAATTGAGTGTTGGACTTCAGGCTCTTGTACCTCCTGTCTGATGACAGTATCGAGAAGAGACCATGTCCTGAGTTGCAAGGGTCCTTAATGATGGATGCCACATTCTTGAGATTAAGAGGTCATTTTTTTTTTCGAATATGAGGGGTCCATTTTGGAGTTTTGATAGAGCAAGCCAGTATTAGGAAAGGAACTGGATACGCAGGTCAGATTTTAATGATTATGAATGGGGAAATGCTCAGAATGGCGACTGAGATTCTAAATAAACTGCATTGACTTTGAAAACGCAAACACGAGGAATTCTGCAGATGCTGGAAATTCAAGCAACACATATCAAAGTTGCTGGTGAACACAGCAGGCCAGGTGGCATCTCTAGGAAGCGGTACAGTTGACATTTCAGGCCGTGATGAAGCGTCTCGGCCCGAAACGTCGACTGTACCTCTTCCTAGAGATGCCGTCTGGCCTGCTGCGTTCACCAGCAACTTTGATGTGTGTTGCATTGACTTTGAGAAGGTTTTGATGGTGTTCTCATGACTATTCTGCAGCACCTCCACAGGGATATGGAATCCCTCCCATCTAATCAGTAACATCTAAGCTTCAGTTTCAGCTTCACAACTAAGGTTTATCACAATGAGCTCAGTTTGGAGGAACATCAGAAGAGAACCCTATCTATTGTCTGTTCAATATGGCCATTGACTGAGTCATGCATTAGGTGTGCCAGGAGACACGAAATATCCCCTGACTTTGTGACAACCATATTCTCATATCTTGTACATTTAGTCAGCAATTATAATTCAACTTCGGACATAGAACATAGTAGTTGCAGTGCGATCACTCAATTCCAGTAAGATGTTCTCAAACAGGGGTTGTCTGTTGGTAGGTTCTCAGATGACTGTCTCCTTTGCTACTTGCTGTTCAGCACAGTGCTTAACTTGGAATGCTATGGCAGATTCCCTTAATGGAGAATGCCTGTGCGTGACTCCGTTTAATGTGGAGAGGCTGATGCACGGGCAGCTGCCACGTTGTCCTTGATAGATCGGGGTCAGGGTCAGGTGGCATCAAGTGTAAGAGACCATTCACTGTTGCAGCCTTCCTCCCCTTCCTTCACTGACATTCTGATGTGTCACCATTTTCGCCCAGCTCCACCACTGAGGTCTTGGTTGGATCGCTCTTTGTCTGGAACCTCCCCTTGACGTGAATGCCATGAGTAACCCAAGAAAGAGCTAAGGGGCAGATGGCTAAACTGCAGATGGCATCTCTCTTGGGAACTCAGGAACTCACAGACCTCTCCACCACGACAAGGGACAGAGAAGTTAGAAATTAGAACAGTACAGCACAGTACAGGCCCCTCGGCTACGCTGCTGTGCCGACATCTTAAAGAACCCCAAGGTAATTCTAACCCTTCCCTCCTACATAGCCTTCCACGTATCTATCATCCATGTGCCTCTCTAGGAGCTTCTTATATGTCCCTACTGTATCTGCCTCTACCACCCCGCAGGACTGCATGCTTTGTCTCTCATGTCATAAACATCTTCACGTAGAGGGAGGCATGTATGGGATGAGCTATCAGTGGAAGTAGATGGGCCAGGTACAACAGCAACAATTAACACTCTCCTGGACAGGAAGGGTTTAAAGGGAAATGGGGTAAATGTAGACAAAGCCCTGACCAACATTGAGCAGATCTACAAGGATCGCTGCCACAAGAAGTGTTTAGTTGGGGGGGGGCACTCGCCGATGGAGGGGAATGGCGAAATGCAGCTGAGAATAAACTGAGATGTGACAGAGAGGGCCTCAAGATGGCTGTGGCTCAAAAGAGGGGAGCAATGGAGTCATAAGTAGCTAGCCATCTGGACACAAGCTGGGGTCTGTTCAGCCCCGGCTGGGTCACCTGGAGGAGGTTGTATGATGTTGAAAGACCCGAAACACCCGATGATTCCAGGAACATCACTGAAGATGTGTCCAGAAACATCAATAGATGTATGTACACAGTTTACACCCTGAGTTAATCAGTGACAACCAGGAAAGACTGGGTGACAACCATGAAAAGAGTGGTGACGACTGGAGAGTCAGTGACAGCCCGGAGAGACGGCAACCAGGGCAGAACGGGCTGGCAACCCAATCTGCGTCCTCTGAGAGGAGGACCCCCACAAAAGCCACAAAGAATCTAAGGAAAAGATACCCCCAGGGGTGCCCGAGAGGGGGGGAGGATGAGCACCCCAGTCGGATGGACACAACGACATCAGACCCAGGCAATGAACAAACGACGATGAGGAAGCAGTGTGCATGTGGCAAAATCTGCAAGAACGATCGTGGCTCGAAGATCCACCAAGCAAGGATGAAGTGTTTGGCGGGAGCAGGAGCAGCACAACGCGCAGGTGTCCAACCTGGTGAGACGAGGGAGGGGCCAGGCCCGGAGTCACCCCATAGTGCCCGGAACCTCCAAGTGTTGCAACCTAATCCCTCTAACATGAAGTCGAACAGGAGGCGGATCAAATGGCCAGCAGCTAACATGACTTCACGGTGGAAGCAGATTGATGAAGATGTTAACCAAATTCTGGAAGCAACGGCGAAGGGAGGGGTTGAGAGGAAGCTGCAAACCATGACAACAATTATTGTTAGAATCGCAGCTGAGCGGTTTGGAGAAGAGGAGAAGGAAGGCTCCAAAACATCTTACTCGAAGAACCAAAGAGCATTGAGGATCCACAACATCAGGCAGGAGATGAAAGCGCTGAAGTCCCAATACAAGGAGGCAGGAGAAGAGGAGCGCATTGGCTTGGCCCAGCTAATGTGCATGCTACGAAAGAAGATCAGGGTCCTCCGCCGGGCAGAGTGGCATCGGAGGTGGCGTCGTGAAAGGGCCCGAAAACGTGCTGCCTTTATCGCCAACCCCTTCAAGTTCACCAAGGAGTTGCTGGGGGAGAAGCGCAGTGGGAAACTGGCCTGTTCGCAGGAAGACATAGACCAACATCTGAAGAAGATATATAATGACCCTGAAAGAGAGCAGGAGTTGGGAGAGTGCGACATCCTACTAGACCCACCTGAACCGGATGTGCAGTTCGACATGTCAGAGCTGCAACTAAAGGAAGTCAGAGAGGTCGTCCGCAAAGCAAGGGCAAGCTCGGCTCCAGGACCAAGCAACACCTCGTACAAAGTGTACAAGAACTGCCCCAAACTCCTGCTGAGTCTGTGGAAGATCCTGAGAATCTTCTGGAGAAGGGGGAAGATCCCAGAACAGTGGAGAGTGGCTGAAGAGGTGTGGATTCCGAAGGAGGAAAATGCCACCCAGATAGATCAGTTTCACATCATCTCCCTGCTGTGTGTCGAGGCGAAGATCTTCTTCAGTGCAGTTTCCAACCGGTTGTGCACCTACCTAGCAAAGAACACCTATATTGATACATCAGTCCAGAAGGGTGGCATTTCAGGGATGCAGGGCTGTCTGGAGCACATCGGTGTGGTGACACAGCTCATCAGGGAGGCCAGAGAGAACAAGGGCAACCTGTCAGTGTTGTGGCTCGACCTGGCAAATGCATACGGCTCCATTCTGCACAAGCTGGTGCAACTCACACTGACTAAATATCACGTCCCCAGCAGAATCAGAGACCTTATCGCTGATTATTACAGCAACTTCAGGATGAGGGTCTCTTCAGGAGCAATTACATCAACCTGGCACAAGGTGGAGATCGGTATCATCACAGGGTGCACTATCTCAGTGACACTGTTCTCCCTAGCCATGAACATGCTCACTAAGTCTGCTGAACCAGAGTGCAGAGGGCCCAGAATGAATTCCGCTCAACGGCAACCACCTATCAGGGCATTCATGGATGACCTCACAGTCACCACAGAATCAGTCCCAGGCTGCCGGAGGATCCTGCAAGGGCTCGAAAAGCTGATGGAGTGGGCCCGGATGCGTTTCAAACCTGCCAAATCAAGATCCATGGTGCTGAGGAAAGGGAAGGTGGAGAACAAGTTCCGGTTCAGCATCGCAGGCACAGCCATCCCAACCATCACAGAAAAGCCAGTAAAGAGCTCAGGCAAAGTTATTGACAGCTCCTTAAGAGACACAACATCCATTCAGGCAACCTGCACTGAGTTGGATGGCTGGCTGAAATCTGTGGACAAGTCTGGCCTACCTGGGAAGTTTAAAACCTGGGTGTATCAGCATGGCATTCTTCCCAGAATCCTGTGGCCCCTCCTCGTCTATACAGTTCCGATCTCGACAGTCGAAACCTTAGAGAGGAGGGTTAGCAACCACCTCAGGAGATGGCTGGGGCTGCCAAAGAGCCTGAGCAGCATCGCACTCTATGGACACCACAACAAACTGCAACTGCTCTTCAAATCCTTGGAGGAAGAATTCAAGGCAACAAGAGCCAGAGAAGTGCTACAGTATAGGGACTCAAGTGACCCGAAGGTGGCTAGAGCAGGGATCCAAGTAAGTACTGGCAGGAAGTGGAGGGCAGAGGAAGCTGTTCAGGAGGCAGAGGCGAGGCTGCGTCACAGGAGGCTGGTGGGAGTGGTCACACATGGCCGAGCTGGGCTAGGATCCTTTCCAACTCCCCAAATGGACACCAGAGGGAAGGAAAGGCGTCGTCTAGTTCAGGAGGAGGTGAGGGCAGTAGTGGAGGAGATGAGAGCCTGCAAGGCGGTGGGAATGAAGCAACAGGGAGCTTGGACAAGATGGGAGAATGCGGTTGAGAGGAAAGTGACCTGGGCTGAGCTGTGGAAAGCCGAACCACACCGCATCCAATTTCTCATCCAGGCAGTGTATGATGTGCTTCCAAGCCCATCAAACCTGCACACATGGGGCAAGGCAGAGTCATCTGCGTGCCCACTGTGCTCCAAACGAGGAACCCTGGAGCACATCCTGAGCGGCTGTGCAAGGGCACTTGGTGAGGGACGTTGCAGGTGGAGGCATGATCAGGTCCTGAAGACCATCGCTGAAGCCGTCAGTGCAGGAGTTGAGTGGGCGAAGCGGTCCCGACCCTCCATGCAGACCATTGCCTTTGTCAGAGCTGGGGAGCAGCCAATACCTGCCAAAAGAACATCTGCAGGCATTCTGACCTCTGCAAGGGACTGGCAGCTGTTGGTGGACCTTGAAGGGCAGCTGAAGTTCCCCAACCATATCGCAGCCACCACCCTGCGACTAGACATTGTCCTAGTGTCTGAGTCGACTAAGCAAATGGTGCTGCTGGAGCTGACAGTCCCATGGGAAGATAGCTTGGAGGAGGCCTTTGAAAGGAAGCTCTCCAAGTACGCAGGACTGGTCAGCAACTGTCAGCAGGCTGGATGGAGAGCGAGGTGTCTCCCAGTGGAGGTTGGTTGTAGGGGATTTGCAGCCCGTTCTTTAGTTAGAGCCTTCAGCATTTTGGGCATCGAGGGAGAGAGGAAGAGGAGGGCCATCCGCAGTACCACCGATGCGGCAGAGAGGGCCTCAAGATGGCTGTGGCTCAAAAGAGGGGAGCCATGGAGTCATAAGTAGCTAGCCATCTGGACACAAGCTGGGGTCTGATCAGCCCCGGCTGGGTTACCTGGAGGAGGTTGTATGATGTTGAAAGATCCGAAACACCGGATGATTCCAGGAACATCACTGAAGATGTGTCCAGAAGCATCAATAGATGTATGTACACAGCAGGGGAGTGGGCCATCTAGACGATCTGGACCATTCACCAGGGTTAGTTTAGAAGCGGGATTCACTTTCAAAGTAGGCCCTTATGAATGTGGCATCAGAGAGCCGTCCTCACACTCCCAAGGTACTTAATATTTTCATGGCCGGAGTCAACGCCATTTTGTGATGAATGAACAAAGGGGAAAAATCCGTAGGCAACCTCGTAGAAAACGGTCAACCTACAGCTGAAGAGACCTAGGTATCTGGGGGAAGTGTGAAGAGCAGGGGAAACTGAGAAGGATGACTGTTTTCAATGCAGACCAAAAATATTTTCCAGTGTAAACAGAACAAAATGGGCACAGTATGTATGCATAGAGAGGAGATAGTGCGGGGAGACAAATAAACGGATAGAGTAGAATGGAATGCCGGTTTAAATTAATATTATGCTTCTCACTGGGGAAAAATTCCCAGGGTACATTACAGGATCAGTTGTCAAACAGATTTCACACGTTCTGTTAAACTATATTCTGCTATATTACCATTGTTAATATAAATGGTAGAATTATAGTTTGATGTATATTTGTGTATTTTTTTTCATTTTGTTGTTTAGGCAAAAGAAACTGAATGCTTTAGCAAGGCATTTACAGAATAGCAGCAATACAATTGATACTTTGGGCATCAGAATAACTGGTTTGTGTGTGTGTGAACCAATTTCTGACTTAAATGTCAAAAATGGAAGCAGACAAGTACAGCACTACAGTCATGTCATTGTGGGCATGTGGATAGCTCTTGGAGGTTGGTTTGCTCAAAGGCTGTACAAAAGTTGAAAGATGAAAGTAGATTTATTTTTCCTAATCACAAACAAGAGAAAATCTACAGATGCTGGAAATCCAGGTAACACACACAAAATCCTGGAGGAACTCAGCAGGTAGGTAGCATCTATAGAAAAAAGTATAATTGACGTTTTGGGCTGAAACCCTTCGGCAGGACTGGAAAAAAAACATAAGTAGTCAGAGTGAAAAGAGTGTTGGGAGGGGAGGAAGAACCACGAGGTGATATGTGAAAATAGAAGGAGGGAGGGATGAAGAAAACAGCTGGGAAGTTGATTGGTGAAAGAGTTAAGGACTGGAGAAGGGATCTGATAGGAGAGGACAGCCACACCCCTCTCATTCACCATTCCCCCCCTCACCATTTCCCATTTCCATTTCCCTCTCTCACCTTATCACCTCCCTCTTTTCTTTCTTCCATTGCCTTATGTCCTCTTCTATCAGAACTGACAGTCAATTCTTCACCTGCAGGTACGTTAATCCGTTAATCAATACAATACCTTCCCTACATCTCTATACTACTTCCTTTTGTGACTTGTACTTTCTGCCCTAATATCTCATTATGTGACTTGGTATCGTATGTTTAACATCATTAACAGCTTGTAAGATGTGCTTTCTGTTCCTGTGCAAATGCTTTATATTTTCTAGTCATAGTTATGAAGGCCACTAGTCCAGTGATGTTACTGAGTTATTTTTGCTTTTTATTTGCCTTTTGTCTGTGTTAGTGAAACCCTGAACCTTTTTTGTGTCCCTTCTATTTCTTGTTTTTGACCTTACACGTAATAATTGGATTTATGCATAAATGCATAACCTCGTCGTCGTCGTTGGTTGCAGCTGGAATTTCCAATTGGCGGACGATTTCCCTCCAGGCCACTCTGACATATTGGGAAATCATGTACGTGGTAGATTACAGCAGTGGTTTGCCATTGCCCTCTGCCGGGTAAGTTTAAAGAGATCACCACCTCTTGCAGTGGATGACCAGGACGTCTAAGTGTCTTGTCTTGCTCTTAGCACTCCACAACGTCTGCTGGCCTGCCTTCTTGACCATTGGACCATTAATCGGTCTCCTCCGCTCAATCTGCCAGAGCCAGACTTCACACGCTGGGATAGGCATATCCCCTACCTCACCGAGGGTCGAAGACCCGTCAGCTACCCTCACCTGGTTTGGCCCGTCTGCCGAGATGGTTTACCGGGGTGTGGCTGCTGCGCGTGCTACAGCTACTTGGAGCCACAGGTAAGAGCTGAGCACCAGGTGGGGATCAAAGATGGACGAGCTGCCCTGAAAAAGGGCACAGCAGGCCCCCCCACCAGAGGTGCCACCCCTCCCTAGACACCCGATACACCCTAATAACTTCATTTAGCAGCAATTTCATTTGCTGCAATTTCATTCTGCAGGCTATTCTTCTGTTTCATGTTAAGCTTCTATCACTATTGTTTCTTATTCATTTTGATAATAATGTCAATATAAATTTGAATATATGGGTCACTATTATACTATGTAATAAATTAATATATGAATTTCACTTTTGCATAGTGGAGTGAGGAAAGATTAGGTTAAATTAACAAAAGTAGATGGAATATGAGACGCTATAGGTGGTATAAGGTGAAAAACAAGTTGATAAGGAAATGACTTTATGAAATAAAATTTGCATCATCAATAGGGACTGGAGAAGTACCAGAGGATTGGAGGGTTGTAAATGTTGTCCCCTTGTTCAAGAAGGGGAGTAGAGATAACTCAGGAAATTATGGACCAGTAAGTTTTACTTCAATAATGGGCAAATTGTTGGAGAAGATCCTGAGAGGCAGGATTTATGAGCATTTGGAGAGACATAATTTGATTCGGGATAGGCAGCATGGCTTTGTCAAGGACAGGTCATGCTTATGAGCCTGATTGAATTCTTTGAAGATGTAATAAAACATATTGATGAACGTAGAGCAGTGGATTTGGTGTATATGGATTTCAGCAAGGCATTTGATAAGGCTCCCAATCAAGGCTCCTTCTGAAAGTAAGGAGGCATGGGATCCAAGGATACCTTGCTTTGTGGATCCAGAACTGGCTTGCTCACAGAAAGCAAAGAGTGGTTGTAGATGGTTCGTATTCTGCACGGAGGTCGATGACCAGTGGTGTTCTGCAGGGATCTGTTCTGGGACCCCTCCTCTTTGTGATTTTCATAAATGACCTGGATGAAGAAGTGGAAGGGTAGGTTAGTAAGTTTGCTGATGACACAGTGGTTGGGAGTGTTGTAGATAGTCTGGAGGGTTGTCAGAGGTTACAGTGGGACATTGATAAGATGCAGAACTGAGCTGAGAAGTGGCAGATGGAGTTCAACCCAGATAAGTGTGAAGGGGTTCATTTTGGTAGGTCAAATTTGAAGACAGAATGTAGTATTAATGGTAAGACTCTTGGCAATGTGGAAGATCTGAGAAATCTTGGGGACCGTGTCCATAGGACACTTAAAGCTGCTGCGCAGGTTGACTGTGTTGTTAAGAGGGAAAATGGTTTGTTGACATTCATCAACTGTGGCATTATGTTCAAGAACCATGAGGTAATGTTACAGCTATATAAGACCTTGATTAGACCCCACTTGGAGTACTGTGTTCGGTTCTTGTCACCTCATTACAGGAAGGATGTGGAAACCATAGAAAGGGTGCAGAGGAGATTTACAAGGATGTTGTCTGGATTGGAGAGCATGCCTTATGAGAATAGGTTAAGTGAACTTGGCCTTTTCTCCTTGGAGCGACGAAGGATGAGAGGAGACCTGATAGAGGTGTACAAGGTGATGAGAGGCATTGATCTTGTGGATAGCCAGAAGCTTTTTCCCGGGGCTGAAGTGGTTAACACAAGGGAGCATAGTTTTAAGGTGCTTGAAAATAGGTACAGAGAGGATGTCTGGGGTAAGTTTGTCATACAGAGTGGTGGGTGAGTGGAATGTACTGCTGGCAGCGGCAGTGGAAGCAGATATGATAGGGTCTTTCAAGAGCCTCTTAGATAGGTACACTGAGCTTAGAAAAATAGAGGGCTATGCGCTAGGGAAATTTTAAGTAGTTCCTGGTGTAGGTTACATGGTTGGCACAATATTGTGGGTTGAAGGTCCTGTAATGTGCTGTAGATTTCTAAGCTCTATGTTCTAAATGCTGCCACATCAAGGACCTCCACTCTCCAGGCTGTGCTCTCTTCTCACCCCTGCCTATGGGGAGGAGGTATGGGAGCCCTGGGTCCTCCACCACCCACTTCAGGAACTGTTATTACCATTCAATTGTCAGGCTCTTGAACCAGCATGAATAACTTCACTTACCTCAACACAGAACTTAATTCACAACCTATTCACTCCCTTCAGTGACTCTACAACTCATGTTCTCAGTTTAATTTTAATTTTTTTAAATTTGCACATTGTGTCTGCTTTTGCACTTTGGTTGTTTGTCAGTTTTTGTTTGTAGTTTTTCATTAATTCTGTGCTTGCCTGCAAGAAAATTATTCAGAGTAATATATGGTAACATATACAGTACATGCTTTGATAACAAACTTACCTTGCACTGTGAATACTCTCTGTATACCCATGACTGTGTCACCAACCACAACTCCAATCTGCTAATTAAATTTGCAGACAATACTACATTGATTGGCCTAATCTCAAATAATGACAAGGCAGCCCACAGAGAACAGTGGTGTCAAGAAAACAATCTCTCCCTCAATGTCCCCAAAACAAAGGAGCTAGTTGTGGATTACGGGGGAATGGAGATAGGCTAACCCTATTGACATCAATGGGTCTGGGGTTAAGCGGGTAAACAACTTTAAATTCCTCAACATATCTCACTTGGTCTGTACATACCGGCTGTATGGTGAAAAAGCACAATAGCGCCTCTTTCACCTCAGACGGTTGAAGAAGTTTGATATGGGCCTCCAAATTCTAAGAACTTTCTACGGGGGCACAATTGAGTGCATCCTGACTGGCTGCATCACTACCTGGAATGGAAACTGTACTTCCCTCAATCGCAGGACTCTGCAGAGAGTGGTGCGGACAGCCCAGCACATCTGTAGATGTGAACTTCCCACTATTCAGGACATTTGCAAAGACAGGTGTGTAAAAAGGGCCCGCAGGATCATTGAGACCCGAGTGACCCCAACCACAGACTGTTTCAGCTGCTATCATCTGGGAAACGGTACCACAGCATAAAAGCCAGGACCAACAGGCTCCGGGACAGCTTCTTCCACCAGGCCATCAGACTGCTAATTCATGCTGACACAACTGTATTTCCATGTTATATTGACTATCCTGTTGTACATACTATTTATTACAAATTACTATAAATTGCACATTGCACATTTAGACAGAGACATAATGAAAGATTTTGACTTCTCATGTATATGAGGGATGTAAGTAATAAAGTCAATTCAATTGACCTTTGAAATAGGGCTAGCTTGAATGGAGACCTTGGTTGGCATGGATGCTTTGGGCTGAAGTCCCTGTTCCCATGTGGAATGACTTTAAGACTCTATGTCCAAGACTGGATGAAGGGAGAGTCAGAATAGTGATTTTAACTGGGAGCTTAATGGCATAATCACGGTCAATGGAAGTCCAATATTTCACTGCCGATTGATCAGAAATGCAAATAGTGAAATGCAGCATCTTTATTGCTAAATTCATTAGCTAATTTATAACTAAGTTCAGCAGCTATGTGCACTTCACATTGGCACCCTTCAAATATAATGGGAGGATCATGATTAAGGTGCCCTGAACTGTTAGCTATAATAGCAGAGTGATTAAGGGATTGTTAATCACAGAGATCATTTAAAAAAGGCAGCAGTTTCCTAAACTGAACCATGGCTGGATGGGTGAGTACCTTTGATGTTACTGCATTCAATAATCCAGAGATGAATTCCTTGTGTTAAAAACTCCACAATACCAGTCAGTTTTTAATTTAGTCATGGAGGATTCTCTGCTTGAAGAAGTGCAAGGTGTGACCCATTTCCGACAATGATGGAGAAGATTAAAGTTCCCTGTTGGAACCACGTACATTTGCAATCTGCAGACGTGAGTAATCAGATTAAGGCAACTTTTTGAAAGTTCTCTCTTCTACATTGGCCCTCATTCCTCTTATATTTTTAAGTCCCCATCCACTTTTTTTAAGATTTAAGATGCATTCTTGAATATTACCGTACAAAAATGCATGCATTCATCATTGATGCTAAGGGCAAGAAAGCTCACTGATGCCTGTGTTTCCTTAGGGGCTAAAGAAATTCAGCATATTGCTGTCAACACTTAACAATTCTTAGTAATGCACCATAGAGAGCATTCTGTCTGGCTACATCACAGCTTGGTATGGCAACAGAGCATGAAGGTGACCAACTCTATAGACTCTGTCTATATTTCTCAATGCCTCAGTAAAGTAGCCAGCATGATCAAAGACACCATCCACCCCAGACATTCTCCTCTCTCTCATTGGGTAAAAGATACAAAGGCCTGAAAGCACATACAGTACCACCAGGCATCCCTGATGAAGGGTCTCAGCCTGAAACATGGACAGTTTATTCCTCTACACTGATGCTGCCGGACTTGTTGTCTGACACAAGGACAGCTCCTACCCCACTGTTATAAGACTATTGAATAGGTCCCTAGCATGATAAGATGGTCTCTTGACTTCACAATTTACCTCATTATGATCTTGCACTATATTGTCTACCTGCACTGTATTTCTCTGTAACTATAACGGTTTATTCTGCATTCTGTTATCGTTTTACTGTGTACTACCTCAATGTAGAGTAGAAGAAATTGATCTGTATAAACAGTATACAAGATAAGTTTTCCACTGTATTGTACAAGTGACAATAATAAACCAATTTCAATTCCAGTAGATTTTCTCGTGGAAATTGCACTTAGGAAACTACACTTTGATGTTACGTCAATGCAGAGATTCCTCTCCATAGATACCTATTGTATTCCTCCAGCATTTTACATGTCTTAATCTGCACCAATTCTGCACTCTCCAAGATATATCCACTCCTGGAACTTGGGAATCCAAAGGAATTCTGAAAGTAATCTCACCATCACCAATTGCCATCCCGCTGCTGCTCCGAGCTATAGGATCCCCTTCCCATGTTTCTTCTCTTTGCTTCCCTCCTTCTTTAAGATGCTCCTCTAGCCCTTTGGCCAAGATTTTACCGGTATACCTCCAAATGTCAGTCAACATTACAGTTTACAAGTTGATAACACCTTCATGGAACGGTGCAGAAGCTGGGTAGTCTGGGGTTTCATCTTAGAGCAGAGAGAATGAGACGTGACCGAGGTAAGTTCAAGTTCAAATTCAAGTCTATTGACATCTGATAGTACATATGTACAACCAAACGAAACTATGTTCCTCCAGACCACAATACATATATCACTCAGAGCACATATGTTACACGGAGTGGCTGGAGCGACTGGAAGCGGACGCAAGAGCAGGACACAGGCACGGAGACTGGACACGGAGACAGACTTGGACATGACTTGGACTCGGAGCCAGGACTTGGCCACGACTTGGACTGGGACTTGACCTGGACACGAAGCCTTGACTTGACTGGACACGGAGCTTTGACTTGTACTGGACACCCGGAGCCAACAAAACAAAACAGCTACAGACCACTCGCATCCCGGCTCGAAGCAGCGGCAAAACGGCTGGACCCACTCAGCACGAAATGAGTTGACAAAAACAAACAACAGACCACTCGCATCCCAGCTCGGAGCAGCGGCAAAAATGGCCGGACACGAAATAACAAAAACAAACAATGACAGACAAAATGTATTTTGACACAGAGAAGCTCATAAAGACGATCACTTATTCATGGCAGCTTGGAAAACAGTCCCTTATTCCTGGCGGCTCAGAGCATTCAACGCTGCCCAGGCTACGGTGACGGACCAGCCTCTTGACTCGAAGCAGGAACAGTGGATGACAGGCTCTTGACTCGACCCAGGAGCTGTGACCGGCAGGCTTTCACCTGGACTCATTCTCGGCAGCCCGGAACGAGCATAGCCGCCCTGCTGAGGTGACGAACCAGCAGCGAGTAGATGTAAGCCGGCGCTTATATGCTGACCCCTTCGAATAAGGATCAGGTGCCCTAATCAAGGAGCCCAGTGGAACAGGGGGAAAAGGAAATTAACTGAAAGAAGGAGTCAACGGACCGGACCGTGACAACATAAAACAAAATATTGCCACAAGTAAGTCAATAAAATGTAACTCAAAAGGCTGATGAAGTGCACAGTGCCGGTAAACAATAAGCAGTACAGTACAGGTACGTATGTGAAATAATGAACAGTTTAGATTTGGTCTAGTCTAGTATTGGTTTCCAATGCTGGAATGGTGAACAGCATGATTAACTTCATTCAGAACTACTCTGAACTGATTCTCTGATCTACTAACTCACTTCCAAGGACTCTTTACAACTTATGTTCTCAGCATTATTTTTAATGAACAGTTAGTCTTTTGCCTTTTTGTTACTTATCAGGCTTTGTCTGTTTATGTAAGCGTTCTGTAAAATTCTATTATATTTCTTTTCTCCTGTAAGATGAATTCAAGGGTAGTATATGGTAACGTATACTTATTTTGATAATAAATTTACTTTGAACTTTGTGAACTATAAAGTGCCGAGCAAAAACAGAAGCCTGATGAGGACAAACACATCCTATGGTGATCACCAGGAATGGCTCGAAGAGTGGCGGAGACAGACTCATATCCGGCACCAGTTGTCTTTGCCATCGTGTTCCTTCACCCTGAAGGGGACACATCTGGCCAGACTCTGGCCTTTACCTTCGAACAGTGTCACCTTGTTGTGACCCTTCAGAGGAAGAGGAGTGAGCTGACCTAAACCCCCTGGCTTGCAAGCAGATAGGTAGAGAACAGTACAGTGCTGCAACAGGTTCTTCCATCCATGGTGTTGTGGCACATTGATCAAACAGGTGATTAAAAGCCGAACTAAACAAGCCCCTTCTGCCTACACGAGTTCGTACTCTCAGTTCTCTGAGAATACAGAGAATAATACAAGAGTAATACAGCATGAAAATGGGCCTTCATCTGACCACAGCATTTTCCCTGTTAGTCCCAGTTCAGACCAAAACCCTTCGAGCTCCTCATTCCACTACCTATCCAAATGCCTCCCAAATGTTGCAATTGTACCTGCCTCCACCACTTCCCCTGGCAGCTCGTTCCAGGAACTCATCATCCTCTGTGTAAAGAAGCTACCTCTCAGCTTTCTTTTAAATCTCCCCCATCTTATCTGTGCCCTTGGCTTTGGGATCCTCAACCTTGGGGAAGAGACTAGGACAGTTCACCTTATCCAGACCCTTCATGGCTCTACAGACTTCTATGAGGTCTCCTTACATTCTCATTCCTGTACCTCTCTAAGAGCCTCTTAATGCCTCTATCATATTTACTTCCACTACAACTCCTCTCAGCGCATTTCAGACTCCCACCACCCTCTATGTTAAGAAGTACTCACCCCACATATCTCCTTCGAACTTGCTCATCTCAACTTAAATGCATGCCCTCTATAGTATAAAACATTTTGACCCTGGCAAAAAAGATACTGGCCGTCTATCTATGCACTGCAAAATTTTATCGACTTTGGCCGTACCTTCCTCAGCCTCTATTACTCTTGAGGAAAAAAAGCAAGTTTGTACAACTTCTCTTCATAGCAGGTGTAGGCAGCACCCTGGTAAACTTCACCTTACACCTTCTCCAAGGCCTCCCCATTCCTCCTATATTGAGGTGACCAGAACCTGATGCAATACTCCAGCTACAGCCTAGCTTAATCTGAGTTTTATAAAGTTGCGATGCAACTACCCGATTCTAGAACTCAGTATCTCAACTAATAAAGGCAAGTGTGCCTTATCCCTTTTTAACTGCTCTGTCAGCTTGTACAGCCACTTTCAGTGAGCCATCTTGGGGTTCATGGGACTTCAGTCCTTCCTGTGCTGAGCTACGTGAATTCTATACTTCAGAACCATTAAAGGTCCCGTCATTAATTGTGTTCATCCATTTACATTTAATCTTGCAAAGATTAATGGTGAATCTGGAATTCATTGCCACAGACAGCCGTGGAGACCAAGTCATTGGGTAATATTTAAAGTGGAGGTTAGTAAGTTCTTCATTCGTAAGGGTGTTGAAGGTTATGGTGAGAAGCCAGGAGAACTGGGTTGAGAGGTTACCACGTTTGCTTACTGGTTAGTGTGATGCTATTACAGCTCAGGACATCAGAGTGCAGAGTTCATTGCAGGTGTCCTCTATAAGGAGTCTCTATACATCCTCTTCGTGGTATGCGTGGGTTTCCCTGGGTAATCTGGTTTCCTCCCAGAGTCCAAAGATGTACCGGGGTAGGTCAATTGACCATTGTAAATTGTCCCATGATTAGGTTAAGGTTAATCAGGGTTGCCCAGGGTTTCTGGGTGGCACAGCTCAAAGGGCTGGAAGGGCCCATTTGGTGCTGAATTTCTAAACAGATAAGTGAAAATAAATAAATAACTCAGCCATGATGGAATGGTGGAACTGACTTGCAGGAGTTGAATGACCTTACCTGTCCTTATGTCTTATGGTTTTATGGTCTAATCACACCTCACAGTTGTCTGGATTAAAGTCTATTTGCTATTTCCCTGCTCATATCCGCAGTTGATCTATATCCCACTGTATTCTTCGGCAATCTTCTACATTATCCACACCACCACCAATTTTTGTGATGTCTGTGAAACTATGAGACAAGCACAAGAATTTCCAGTGCATTGAGGCTATGGACTAAGTGCTGGCAATGGCATTAGTATAGATGTGTATTTGATGGTCAGCATAGAATAGTGGGCCTACTGGCCTCTTACAGTGCTCTGTGACTCTAGCTTTTTCGATCCTGCTAATTCCTCATGTGTCTTTGCCCCTGTCACAGACTTCTCATAATGTGCAGGTAGGAGGTACAGAAGCCTTGAGTTCTACACCACCAGGTTTAGGAACGGTAATTACCCAACAACCATCATGCTCCTGAACCAGCTGTGGATAACTTCACTCACGTCCACAATCAACTGGTTCCACAACCTACAGACTCACTTGCAAAGACTCCACACGTGTCCACAGCTCGTGTTCTCACTGTCAATTATCTCCTATTTGTACAGTTTGTCTTCCTTTGCACGTTCGTTGCTTGTCAGACTTTATGTATAGTTTTCATAAACTCGATTGCATTTCTTTATTTTCCTCTAAATGCCTGCAAGAAAATGTATCTCAAGGTGGTATATGGTAAAATATATATCATCATCATCATCATCATCATCATCATCATCATCATTATATGCTGTGTCACATGATGTGGGCAAGCATGATCTTCCATCTATCTATGACCATGATTGTTCTTGGCCAATTTTTCTACAGAAGTGGTTTGCTATTGCCTTCTTCTGGACAGTGTCTTTATAAGATGGGTGAGCCCAGGCATTATCAATATTCTTCAGAGAATGGCGCCTATGGTCACATAACCAGGACTTGTGACGTGCTCCAGCTGATCATAGGACCATCTTCGCATGAATTTCTAAACAAATAAGTGAAAATAAATAAATAACTCAGCCATGATGGAATGGTGGAACTGGCTTGCTGGAGCTGAATGACCTTACCTGTCCTTATGTCTTATGGTTTTATGGTCTAATCACACCTCACAGTTGTCTGGAGGTAACTTCGCATGACCCTGATCCAGGGGCTAAGCAGGTGCTACATCTTGCCCAAAGGTGATCCGCAGGCTAATGGAGGGAAGGAGCACCCTCCACACTGCCATTCAAAAATATACATACCTTGATAATAACTTTACTTTGAACTTTGACATTCAAGGTTCTTTATGTGGCTATTGTATACGGTTTGAGAGTGACTCCTGTAGATGGAAAGAATTCACCCAAGAGTCTGGGGTTTATCTTCACAATAAACTTTCTCTATATTACAAGCTGGGGTGTATTATCAACAGGAGAGTGACTTGTCCTGGGACAAACATGCACCGATCCAGATTTTTCATTATTCCCCTATCACCTCTGCTCTGCCTGTCCTGTGTATACGTAGAATGAGGTAAGTCTTTTGTAGTGTTAGATTTTGGTGCTTATGAGCTATATTATTGTCCAGCTCGAGCACCTCCTATGTTACATAAGCTAGATGCATTTACTTCTTTACCTTATATCTACAATGGCAAGTTTCAACCTTGGAGTTTATGGGATTGTTGTTAGGTTGGAAACTAAGCATGGGTTTACTGTAGTTCACCTATTGTTTGTGATTCAAGCTGGTTTGCACTTCTTGTAAACTTTCTCTGCCTGGTCCTAACCCCTTCTCTCTCTAGTACATGATCATCCTCCTGTTTTTTAAAACAGTGCTACAGCAACATTTCACTATACACTACTGCCTGCCAGCTCTGATATCAGGGTTCAAATCCAGCCACTGTCCATATTAAGTTAGTACACTCTCCCCATGACTGTGTTGGTATCCTGGCTCCCCCCACATTCCAGGAAAGAGTTAGTAAGTTGTTGGAATGCCATGTTGACACCGGAATGTGCTGTGATACCTACAGGCTGCCCCAGGCATGCCCTCGGGTTTTGCCGGTCATTGACGCAAATGATGCATTTCGCTCTATGTTTTGATGTTTCCACACACATGTGACAAGTAAAGCTAATCTAATTTATACTTGGCCAATAAAGTATCATTCAAAAGTGGAGCTTAATGTTCTGGTGCTTAGCTCCTGGTTAGGTCATTAATGGCGGCAAAGATAGAGGGGAGGGTCCCGACGAATAACAATCCAGACAAGACACAACAGTGGGACTGGGGTAGAATGACGAGACACAACAGTGGGACTGGGGGAGAAAGACGAGACATAACAGTGGGACTGGGGGAGAAAGACGAGACACAACAGTGGGACTGGGGGAGAAAGACGAGACACAACAGTGGGATTGGGGGAGAAAGACGAGACACAACAGTGGGACTGGGGGAGAAAGACGAGACATAACAGTGGGACTGGGGGAGAAAGACGAGACACAGAGTGGGACTGATGGAGAATGACGAAACACAGAGTGGGACTGATGGAGAATGACGAAACACAACGGTGGGACTGGGGGAGAAAGACGAAACATAACGGTGGGACTGGGGGAGAATGACGAAACACAGAGTGGGACTGATGGAGAATGACGAAACACAGAGTGGGACTGATGGAGAATGACGAAACACAACAGTGGGATTGGGGGAGAAAGACGAGACACGACAGTGGGACTAGGGGAGAAAGACGAGACACAACAGTGGGACTGGGGGAGAATGACGAAACACAGAGTGGAACTGATGGAGAATGACAATACACAACAGTGGGATTGGGGGAAGATGACGAGCCACAACAGTGACAGTGAAGATGGAGAGAAGATGCAGCAGTGAATGGTCTCCAGTCATCTTGCATTCCATTCCATTGGACTCGATCGCAACCTGTCAAGGACCATGTGGTGGATGTTGTTGCATTAATCTCCCCACACTAACCAAAGTCATGTTCCGGTGTTCTCCGTTCAAGGAATCCACCCTAACTATGTGGTTCCCAGATCGTACTCACAGCCACCTGAGGACCCACCAATAGACAACTCTTTAGAGCACATCATACTCATCTTGAGTGATTGCACTGTGAGCTTGCTATATAAGTTATTGTTAAATATTCCTATCAATGCATTTGGAGGTGCCACAGTTGCATAGCAGTTACTCCAGCAGTGAATCACCTCCAGTGACCTAGGTTCAATCCCGACCTCAGGTACTGTTAGTGTGGAGTTTGTGTGAACTCCCTGTGTCTATTCTGATCTTCCCTGGATGTTCCAGTGTCCTCCCAAATCCAAAGTTGAAGGCGTAATCGGCCACTGTAAATTGCCTGTGTTGTGGGTGGATGTTGGGAGGACCAGAGGGATGTTGATGGACACATGAAAGAATTTCATTTACAGTGAAGCAAATGGAACAATGGGATGAATGGACTTGCTTTGAGAGCTAGCATTGTCTCAATGGGCTGAATGGCTTCTTTCAATTTTATAAGATCAGAAGCAGGTTTAGCATCATTGACATATGTCATGAAATTTGTGGTTTTGTAGCAATACATTCCAGCACATAATAATAGAAACTATAAATGACAATCAGTATATAAAAAATAAATAAATTAGTGCTAAATAGTGAGGGAGTTTTCATGGGTTGGATGTCCATTCAGAAGTCTGATGATGGAGGGGAAGAAGCTGTTCCTGAAACGTTGAGTGTGTCCTCAGGCTGCTGCCCCTCCTCCTTGATGGTAGCAGTGAGAGGAGGGCCTGTCTTGGGTGATGGGGGACCTTAATGATGGATGTTGCCTTTTTGAGGCTTGGCCTTTTGAAGGTTTCCTGGATGATATGCAGTCTAGAATCATCTATCCAGTGCACCACTCTGAATACAGAAGCAGTCACTAAGACTAAGTAGTTAAAGCTTGTGACTTTTCCACTTCAACCGCTTGAAGCAGAGACACAAACAGGCATATCACACATCTCTGTACATGACACATCCTCTGATGAATGCAACCAAGGCAGACTGCTGTCGCATTGCTGTCAAGTCTCTGTGCTCGTATCCACAAGCTAAGGATTGCAAGTTCAAATTTCACCAGAAAATCTAAATTTAAGGAATGTTTAAAAAAACATCCAGAATTATATGGTCTGGATGAAAAGATTGGATTGCCCGTGGTAGCGTTGTGTCCCGCGCATTATTTTACAGCGTCAGTGATCACAGATCGGGCTTCAATAACCCCCTGTAAGGAATTTGCACATTTTCCCAGTTATGGCATGGTTTCCTTCCTTATTCCAAAAGACGTTTGGGCTCAGGTTAGTAGCTTCTGGGCACGCTATTTTGGCGCCAGAAGTGTGGTGACGCCTGTGGGCTGCCCAGCACAATCTTCACTGATTTGATTTGTTGCAAACAATGTATTTGGGTTTATTTAGAATGGAGGTTGGTAGGTCAAAGGCTATTGGGAGAAGGCAGGAGAGGGATAATATTTCAGCTCATGATGGAACGGCAGAGCAGACTTGGTGGTCTGAATTTTGCTCCTGTGCCTTATGACCTGAAGGTCACTTCATTGTATGTTTTGATATTTTAGTATACATATGACAAATAAAGTTATTCTTTCTTTTTTTTTGCCCTATAAGGAGTGAAATCCAATGTTTCACCCAACTGGCATATATGTGACTACAGTCTCACAAAGCAGTGGTTGACTGAGAGTGGCTGTGTTCAAGGACAAGGCAGATTAATGACACTGATATCCCTCATTAATTAAATCACTGAACCGAGCCACAGTGAAAAACTTTGTTTTGCATGCCATCCATACAGATCATTTCATCACATCAGTGGAGGGAAGTAGCACAGGGAGAAGCAATAACAAGTGCAGAATGAAGAGTTACAGTTGCAGAAAAATGCCATTCAGTCAGACACAGCCATGATAAAGTAGACTGAGAAGTGTCCATCTTATCGCTCAAGAGGCCCATTCAACAGACTTGTAACAGTGAGACAGAAGCTGTCCTTGAGTCTGTGAATAAATACATGTACAAAAAGTAAATGTGCATGCACAAAGTAAATCCTTCAGCAATTATCTATAAGCTCCTTGTGGTGCCTGAGTGTCCAGGAATTTTGTTACTGATTACTTTGGCAAAAAGAGCAGGGCTGAGCCATATAATCTCTTGAGTTTACCATGCCACAGCGTGATCACGGCTGATCTGATACTGGGCACAGCTCCATTCACCTGTCCCACCCCCATGTCACTTGCTGAGGACAGATCGAGAAGGTTGGGCCTGTACTCAGGACACTTTATTTCTCTTGCAATCTAAAAGCCTTTATATTTCAACCTTAAAAATATTCAATACATCCTAAATGGACTTTAACATATTCAATACATCCTAAAGGGAATCACTTAATGGGAAATAATGCTCATTTCTAGACCACCCAAATGGGAGAAACATAATTTCACTACCTACCCTGTCAATCTAAGTTGGCAGCAATGTCTCCAGCTGCATCACGCTGAACACTCACACCCCCAGGGCTGTGTACTCAGTCTGCTGCTGTTAACAGTGCCGACCAATGTTCCCTCTCAGGTGTGCACACGCTTACATCTTTTGCTACTAGCACACAAAGGAATTTAAACTGCGTACAAAAGGCTGTCACCCTCTACCCCAGACTATAATACCGTAAGATACAGGAGCAGAATTAGGCCATTTGGCCCATCAAGTCTACTCCACCATTTCATCAAAGCTGATCCAATTTTCCTCTCAGAGCCAATCTCCTGGCTTCTCCCTGAGTCCCATCTTGCCCTGAACAATCAAAAATGATCAACCTCTACCTTATATATACATTAAGACTTGGCCTCCACAGCTGCCTGTGGCAAAGAATTCCACAGATTCATTACTCTCTGACCTTACCTCCATTCTAAAAGAACCTTCTCTATTCTGTGGCTGTGTCCTCTGATCTTAGACTCTCCAAACATCCACTATATCAAAGCCTTTCACCATTCCATGGGTTTCAATGAGGTCACCCCTCATTGAATTCTAGTGAATACAGGCCCAGAGCTATCAAACACTCTTCATATGACAAACCGTTCAATCCTGGAATAATTTTCGTGAACCTCCGTTGAACCCTCTTCAGTTTCAGCACATCCTTTTGAAGATATGGGGCCAAAACTGCTCACAATACTCCAAGTGAGGCTTCACCAGTGCTTTATAGTTTTAACATTACATCACTGATGTTCAGTATATTTCACGATTGTACACAATTACATTTCCTTTCCCAGTTTCTGATGCAGACCGTGTTGACAACGTGGAGTTTGCAGTGATTTGTCTGCAGATTTTAGAACTGGCTTATCTATACTGTTCTTATTGAAGAAGTTACTGATTCACTATGTTGAATTCCAAAGAAGCACAGGGCGTGAAGCAGGAAAGAACTGTTCCGTTTAAAGATTGAAGGTATGAGGGAAGAGAAGTGAGTGCAGTTACTATTACAAGAGAGAAGGTGCTCAAAAAGCTGAAAGACCAGAAGGTATATGAGTCATTTAGACCAGATGAACTGCACCCTAGGGTTCTGAAAGAGGTAGCGGTAGAGATTGTAGAGGCAGTAGTAATGATCTTTCAAAAATCATTGGACTTTGGCATGGTACCAGAGGACTAGAAAATTCAAAATGTCACTCCACTCTTTAAGAAAGGAGGAAGGCAGAAGAAAGGAAATTATAGACCAAATAGCCTGACCTCAATGGTAGGGAAAATGTTGAAGTCAATATTTAGGGATATTATTGAGTATTTGGAGACACAGGATAAAATAGACAAAGTCAGCATGGCTTCCTTAAGAAAAAGTCTTGCCTGATGAGCCTGTTGGAATTCTTTGAGGAGATTATATGTTGGATTGATAAAGGGAGTGCAGTGGATGTTGTATATTTGGTTTTTCAGAAGGCCTTTGACAAAGTGCCACACATGGGGCCGCTTACCCAGTTAAGAGCCCATGGAATTACAGGAAAGTTACTAACATGGTTAGAGCATTGGCTGATTGGTAGGAGGCAGTGAGTGGGAATAAAAGGATCCTTGTCTGGTTGGCTGCCAGTGACTAGTGGTGTTCCGCAAAGGTCAGTATTGGGACCATTTCTTTTATGCTGTGTATCAGTGATTTAGATGATGGAACAGATGGCTTTGTTGTCAAGTCAGCAGATGATATGAAGGTTGGTGGAAGTGCAAGTAGTGTTGAGGAAACAGGTAGTCTGCAGAAGGACTTAGACAGATTCTGTCAATGGTAAGAGAATAGCAAGTAAAGTACAGTGTTGGAAAATGCATGGTCATGCACTTCGGCAGTAAAAATACTTGTGCAGACTATTTTCTAAACAGGGAGAAAATCCAAAAATCTGAGATGCGGAGGGCTTTGGGAGTCCTTGTGCAGAACACCCTGAAGGTTAACTTGCAGGTTGAGTCAGTGGTGAGGAGGGCAAATGCAATGTCAGCATTCATTTCAAGAGGTCTAGAATACAAGAGCAGGGATGTGACGCTGAGGTTTTATACGGCAGAGGTGAAACCTCATCTTGAGTATTGTGAACACTTCTTATCTATGAAAAGATATGCTGGCATTGGAGTGGGTGCAGAGGAGATTCACAAGGATGATTCCAGGAGTGAAATTATCATCCAACAAATGTTTGATAGCTCTGGGTCTGTACTTGCCGGAATTTTGAAGGATGAGGGGAGATCTCATTGAAACCTTTTGAATATTGAAAGGCCTTGACAGAGTAGATGTGGAAAGGAAGTTCCCGATGGTGGGGGAGTGTAGAACAAGAGGGCTCAACCTCAGGATAGAGGGGCGTCCATTTATAATAGAGGTGCAGAGAAAT
This sequence comes from Mobula hypostoma, assembly GCF_963921235.1. Classification (NCBI taxonomy): domain Eukaryota; kingdom Metazoa; phylum Chordata; class Chondrichthyes; order Myliobatiformes; family Myliobatidae; genus Mobula; species Mobula hypostoma. Next base: position 93,568,317 of record NC_086101.1, read on the forward strand.
TTCTTTAGCCAGGGCATGGTGAATTTAGAAACATACAAACATAGAAAACCTACAGCATAATACAGGCCCTTCAGCTCACAATGTTCTGCCGAAATTGTACTTATTTTAGAAATTACCTAGGGTTACACATAGCCCTCTATTTTTCCAAGCTCCATGTACCTATCTAGGAGTCTCTTAAATGACCTAATTGTATCCACCTCCACCACCGTTGCCAGCAGCCCATTTCACGCACTCACCCCTCTCTGCGTAAAAAACTTACCCCTGACATCTCCCCTGTACCTACTTCCAAGCACCTTAAAACTGTGCTCTCTTGTGCTAGCCATTTCAGCCCTGGGAAAAAGCCTCTGACTATCCACACAATCAATGTCTCTCATCATCTTATACACCTCTATCATGTCACCTCTCATCCTCTGTCGCTCCAAGGAGAAAAGGCTGAGCTCACTCAACCTATTCTCATAAGGAATTCTCCCCAATCCAGGCAACATCCTTGTAAATCTCCTCTGTGCTCTTTCTATGGTTTCCAGATCCTTCCTGTAGTGAGGCGACCAGAACTGAACACAGTACTCCAAATAGGGTCTGACCAGGGTCCTATATAGCTGCAACATTACCTCTCGGCTCCTAAACTCATTCCCATGATTGATAAAGGCCAATGCACCGTATGCCTTCTTAACCACAGAGTCAACCTGCGCAGCAGCTTTGAGTGTCCTATGGACTTGGACCCCAAGTTCCCTCTGATCATCCACACTGCCAAGAGTCTTACCATTAATACTATATTCTGCCATCATATTTGATCTACCAAAATGAACCACCTCACACTTATCTGAGTTGACCTTCATCTGCCACTTCTTAGCCCAGTTTTGCATCCTATCAATGTCCCGCTGTAACCTCTGATAGCTTTCCACACTATCCACAATACCTTCAACCTTTGTGTCATCATCAAATTTACTAACCCATCCCTCCACTTCTTCATCCAGGTCATTTATAAAATCACCAAGAGAAGGCGTCCCAGAACAGATCCCTGAGGCACTCCACTGGTGACCGACCTCCATGCAGAATATGACCCATCTACAGCCACTCTTTGCCTTCTGTGGGCAAGCCAATTCTGGATCCACAAAGCAATGTCCCCTTGGATCCCATGCCTCCTTACTTTCTCAATAAGCCTTGCATGGGGTACCTTGTCAAATGCCTTGCTGAAATCCATATACACTACATCTACTGGTCTACCTTCATCAATGTGTTTAATCACATCCTCAAAAAATTCAATCAGGCTTGTAAGGCATGTCCTGCCTTTGACAAGCCATACTGACTATTCCTACTCATATTATGCCTCTCCAAATATTCATAAATCCTGCCTCTCAGGATCTTTTCCATCAACTTACCAACCACTGAAGTCAGACTCACTGGCCTATAATTTCTGGGCTTTCCCTACTCTCTTTTTTGAATAAGGGAACATCATCTGCAACTCTCCAATCCTCTGGAACATCTCCTGTCCCCATTGATGATACAAAGATCATCGCCAGAGGCTCAGCAATCTCCTCCCTCGCCTCCCACAGTAGCCTGGGGTATATCTCGTCCGGTCTCGGTGACTTATTCAACTTGATGCTTTCCAAAAGCTCCAGCACATCGTCTTTGTGGAATTTATTACCATAGACACCTGAGGAGGTCAAGTCATTGGGAGTATTTAAGACAGAGCATGATAGGTTCTTGATTGGACAAGGCATCAAAGGTTATGGGGAGAAGGCCAGGGAGTGGGGCTGAAGAAGGGAAAAAGGGTCAGCCATGACTGAATGGCAGAACAGGCTCGATGGGCCAAATGGCCTAATTCTGCTCCTTTGTCTTATGATCTAATGGTCTTAAAGCGGAGTGGCTTAATGAGACAGTAGTAACTGCTACACTGAAAGCCCATGAAGTCAAGGCTTTCAAGAAATGTTTCAATAGGTCAATAGGTCCATTTAATGTCAGAGAAATGTATACAATATACACCCTGAAATTCTTTTTCTTTGCAAAACATCCACAAAAACAGAGCCCCAAAGAATGAATGACAGTTAAATGTTAGAACCCCAAAGCCCTCCCCAGCTCCCCCCTCCCACACATAAGCAGTAGGAAAGCAATGACCCCCCCCCACCAGCAAAAAAGCAACAGCACCCTCCACTGAGCACACAAGTATGCAGCAAAGCATCAATAAAGACGCAGTCTTGCAGTACTCGGTATTCGACATGCCACAGGCTCTCTCTCCCTAATAAGGGAAAGAGAGATGTCTCCATTTCACAGCGAGAGGGGAGATATAACAAACGACTTGCTGATGTTTGGTGTTAAAAGTCTGTTGTGTCGTTTCCTCCGAGCTCGGGTCTCTGCGCACACACCCAGCAGTCATTTTGCTGCTTTCGATCTTCTCTCTTCCATGACACAGCCATTCCCTGTGGTGGCACCGACCTCGAGTCTGCCCGCCTCCGGAGCCACAAAATCCCGGAACCCTGAAGACAAGCTTGTCTTCTAGGCCGCATCTTTGGCCTATCAAATAGCAGCCAGTTGTGAGACCCTGAGAGCGGGTCCCATTTCTGCAAAGAACCTAAGTCAGCGCGTAACTCAAGGACAGGGTCTTCAAAAGAACCCGGAAAGGGAAAAATAGGGATATTAAAGACAGAAATAGAACTGTTTCTTTAGATGCAAGCAAAGGAGTGGCCGTTAGGTGCCATTGTCTCCTATGTACTATACAGAAACTGGTGTTACCAGCATGCTTCATCACGATGCTAAAGTTGCTGGAGAATTTGCAAGTGGGAAGAAGTTGTTTGGTCATTTCAAACTACTTTATTAACATGTGAGAAGATTGATATTATTACATGCTGTTGTGTCATGTATGAGAAATAAGACTCATCGATGTGTATTATTTTATCTCCCTTAAACAATGAAAAACACACTGGACTTTGTAGTTTATTATCGTTAGAATAACTTGAGGTTTACTCCCACTTAAAATTACAGTGTGCACATGCTGAGCAAAATATTGCACAGTACAAGATTTTGTGCACACTGGTCATTACAAATTACGGGAACATTGTTGCTGACTCAGACTGCACTGCCAGATCCAGTTCAAACTGCATCCTCATGTTTACTGATGATACAACAGTGGTTGGCCTCATCAGCAGCAATAATGAGTCGGCATACAGAGAGGAGGTAGAGAGGCTTGTCAAATGGTGTAAGAAAAACAACCTGAGTCTCAACTTTGACGAGACAAAGGAGATGATTGTGGACTTTAGGAAGGTGCAGGTCAACCATTCTCCATTGCACATCAATGGCTCTGCCATGGAGAGAGAAAGGAGCATGAAGTTCCTTGATGTGCGCATAACGGATCACATAACCAGGACCTACACACATTTTCTCATTAATAAAGAAGGCACGGCAGTGTCTACACTCTCAGCAGTAGGAGGCACGCTAGTCTCCCCGCCCCCATTCTAACCACTTTCTACAGGAGGACCAGCGAGAACCTGGTCCTGTCTGATTGTATCATTGTGTGGTATGGAAGCAGCCAGGTATCGGATTACAAAATCCTGCAGAGGATAATTAAAACTGCTGAGAGATGACTGAGATCTCCCTCGTCCATATCTGTGACATTCAGCGGGGCACTGTGTACGAAGGGACAGCTATATATGAACGGCCCAAAGCATTGCTGAGGATCCCTACCACTCATCCCACCCATCCCACAATCTCTTTGACTAACTACCATTGGGAAGGAGGTGCAGGAGCACCAGGACTAGGACTACCAGGCTGGGAACCAGCTTCTTCCTTAGGCTGTGAGGCTAATGAAGACCATGCCAGTACTGAGGTCGCATCTTGAGGACAGGAATTGCTCACTGCACTATTATTGTTTATTTGTTTACTGTTTACCTGTGTTGTACACTACATGCACTTCGGGTTCGGGTTCTACTTTATCAACTTTTTGTGGTAATATTTTGTTTTATGTGCTGTATGTGATATATGTTTTGTTGGTCCGGAGGAATGATGTTTTGTTTGGTTATATAGAATACACCTGAACTTGATCTTGAATTTGTCAAGCGTCCTCAAAATCTTAAGTTTCACCACAGTTCTATGGCAGTTTTTACATCCACCTGGAGTAGGAGACTAGGTCTTGATTTGATGTGTCAAGTGAAGTATTCATCAAACTTCTCTCCAACATGCCCTTACATAATTCATCTTAAAGGTCTTTGAAACAGAAGATAGAACAATACTTCACTGGACAGGCCATTCAGTCCAAGATATACCACCAATCTTGATGACAATTTATATTAAGTGTCCTCCTGTGTCTGACCTACATCCCTCCATTCTCTTCATACTTATGTGTCTATCTAAAAGTCTCTTAAACACCCTCAAACTGACTGCTTCCACTACTACCCCTAGTAACGCATTCCATGGTATCTACCACTCTCTGCATAAAAAATTCTTACCATGGAGATTCCAGTGACGTCATCATCCAGAAAGGCAGCTGCTCCAGAAAAACGCATATTTTGCCCCGTTAATCCATCAAATATAAGATCTTTCGAAAATATCTGAAATGATAAGGGGGGCAAGAATTGGGAAAAAGAATGGAAATAAAAAAAAGCATCACTGCGGAGCCTATGGAAGAGAGAGGTACAACACGCGGCTCTCCTGCATGCGCGCATGGCGGCGAGACTGACACTGGGTCTCGTGCAGGCGAAGCAGCAAATATGATAAGGATTCTGGAAGAGATTATGGAAATCCAAAAAGATATAAAGCAGCAAATCAATGATATCAAGTCCGAGCTCGCCAACGTCAATCAGAAAATAGCGGTGGCAGAGACTCGAATTGAGAAGGTGGAAGATCACGTGCAAAACGTGGAACAGGTACTAATTAAGATGATGAAAGTATAAAATCAACAGGAAAGTAAATTGCTTGACCAGGAGGGAAGCTCGCAATGGAAAAATGTCAGGATTTATAATGTTCCTGGAAGAACCAAGGGATTGTCGATGATAGACTTTGTAGACGAGTTGCTGCAGGAAGCACTGGAGATTCCCCCGACTATAGAGATTGAAATTCAGAGGGTGCATCATGCGCTCGTCCCAAGGCCTCCTGGAGGCAGAGAAGGTAAGCAGCGCTCAACAGTACTTAGATTCCTTCGATTCAAGAGCAAGGCAGAGATTCTATGAAGGGCCTGGGGTAAGAAGAGGGTGTTTTGGAACGGGAAGTTAATATACTTCGATCATGATTACCCCCCAGCGGTCCTACAGAAATGGAAGGAATATTCCGAAATGAAACGAATATTAAAGCAAGAAAAGATTAAATTCCAAACCCCGTACCCTGCTAAACTGAGAGCATTTTACGACGGAGAAATAAAGCTATATCAGACACTGGAAGAGGCGACTACAGACATGAAGAACAGAGGACTGCCTGTTAGCATGGTCAAACCAAGGGAAAGTCTGGCTGAACAGTTATCCCGAGCTGCTTGGGAAATGGTAAGAGAACTGAGAAAACAGGGGACTGGAACAGGACGAGAGAAGGATATTAGAAAGAGACTGTGAGTTCTCGGAAGACAGCCCTCAACTTCTCCAGAAGAGCCATAAGGTTTGGCTAACTGATAAACTAAATGGAAGCAAAAATAGATAGTGATATATCTATCTTAAGAAATACATATTATAATATGGATCTTATATTACTCAATATTTTTTATTCATTCATTCACTCCTTTTTCCCCACCTAAATGAGAATATATGCATGGGAGGAATACACAGGGAAATCAGTTCTGTGTAATGGACATAGATTTCTTTACTTACTTTCATAGGTGCTGCAGCGGGGGCCCTCAACTCACAGGTAGGAGGGGCTACCCCCATGGCTAGATTTTTCTTCTAGCTCAGTCCAGGGTCATCTAGAGACCCCAGCCTTGGAATCACACCTTCATTACCTTTTTTTTTATTAATCACGTTTCTTGGTTCTTATTTGTTCAGGGAGTAGATCGATTAAGTTATATTCTGCAAGTTTCAATGATATACTAACAGATAAATACACATGGCTAAAGACAAAGTAAAATTCATTTCTTTTAATGTTAAATCCAATCAAGCGAAGTAAAATTCTATCAAAAATGGAAAAAAAAAAGCCCATGTAGTATATTTACAGGAAACTCACTTAAGTGATAACGAGCATGGAAAATTAAAGAGAATGGGCTTCACTAATTTGTTTTTCTCCTCATATAAATCAGGACATAGAAGAGGAGTTGCTATTCTCATCTCAAGCAAGCTAAATTTTGAAAAAGTATTCAAAATGGAAGATAAGGAGGGCAGATATATTCTGGTAAGGGAGAATATAGATGGAAATCCAGTTACTTTATTGAATATATACGCACCCCCAGGAAGTGATATTAGTTTCTTCCAGAAAATTACTAATATTATCGTAACAGGAACAGAAGGTCTCCTGATATGTGGGGGAGACTTAGATTTACAAAAGTTAGACTCTTCCAACAGAAAAACTTATGAAATAAAGTCCTTACATAAGAACGTTAACACTCTTTTTGAAGATGTTGGTCTAATTGATATATGGAGGTATCTTTTCCCCAATAGAAGGGATTACACTCATTATTCTGCCCCCCATTCTGCATATACAAGAATAGACTATTTCATAACATTTGGAAAAGATAAAGACAAAATAATCACCTGTGGAATTGGGACAATAGATGTAGGTGACTATGAACCTATATATTTATCTGTTGATTTTAACCTACAACCAAAGAATACTATTTGGAAACTAAATTCAAGTCTACTCATGATTCATATTTTAAGGAACAAATTAAAAAAGAAATTGGTCTTTACTTAGAATTCACTGATAATGGAGAGGTTTCACCTCCCATTCTCTGGGATACTATGAAGGCTGTCTTAAGAGGGAAAATTATAGTGATATCTTCATATAAGAAAATAAAGGAATAAAACATTAAGGAAATTACAAAATAAGATGAAGGAATTAGAAAAAAAAACTCAAATTGAGTTTGGCACAGGATACACTAGAGGAAATTTTAAAAATTAGGAATGAAATTAATAATTTGGCTACACAAGAATTTAGAAAAAAATTAATGTTTCTGAAACAGAGACACTGTGAAAGTGGATCTAAATCTATGAAAATACTGGTGTGGAAACTGAAAAAAAGAGACCAGAAAATACAATTCATAGAATTAGGGATCCAAGAACAAAAGTGATAAAAAATAAGCTAAGTGAAATTCAAGAAGCTTTGAAATGTGTTACAAACCTCTATATTCCAAAGCTCCAGGGGGAAGCATAACCCAGATTGACACCTTCCTGAATTCTTTAGAGTTACCCACTTTAAGCAAAGACCAAAATAGAACGATGACTGCTGACATAACTGAAGCTGAACTAAAAACTACAATTAGTAGGCTTAAATTAAGCAAGTCACCATGATCAGGTGGATACACGGCAGAGTGGTATAAAGAGTTTAGAAGTGAGTTAATTCCTGTTTTGCTCCCCACACTGAACTGAGCCCTGAGAAAGGCACAAATGACACCCAGCTGGAAGGAGGCGATAATCTCAGTTATACCGAAAGAAGGCAAGGATAAAATGGAATGTGGGTCATTTAGAACAATATCTGTTCTTAATGTGGATTATAGAATATTTATCTCCATCATGGCCAAATGATTTGAAGAATTTCTACCCACACTGATACATAATGATCAGACAGTTTTTATACAACAACGCCAAACACAAGACAATATACGAAGGACGCTTCAGATTATGGATCATATAAAAAAATGAAATTGAAGCAACAGTGGATGCTGAAAAGGCATTTGATTCGGTTAATTGGAATTTTCTTTACAGAGTTTTACATAGATTTTGTCTACATGACACAATTATTAAAACTATACAGGCACCATATGAAAATCCTACTGCTAGGATTGAAATCAATGGATATTTATCTAATAGTTTTACCCTGGAAAGGGGCATGAGACAGGGTTGTGCATGGTCACCGCTACTCTTCGCATTATATCTGGAACCATTAGCTCAACACATCAGACAAAATGAAGATATCAGGGGAATTACTATTAAAGGGACAGAGCATAAATCGGCCTGTTACACAGTTGACATTTTGATCTAGGGCAACCAACATACTCTTTACATAAATTGATGCAATCCTTTGAACAATATGGCCAATTATCAGGATACAAGATCAACATAGATAAAACCCAACTACTTTCATATAACTATAGCCCACCAAGAGAAATTGAAAGTAGATATCCTTGGGCATGGCAAACAAAGTCTGTCAAATATTTGGGCATCATTATACCAAAAGATTTGGCAACATTATCAGAATGCAATTATCAGCCTATATACAGTATAAAAAAAAATTAAGGAAAATACAACAAGATGGAACCTAATTCCTTTTCTTGGTCTCAGTTCAAGAGTTGAATCTATTAAAATGAGTATATTGCCCAGACCACTATATCTCTTTCAGACCCTACCAATAGAGATGAACCAAAATCAATTCAGTGAATGGAACAAGATGCTATCAAGATATATATGGCAAGGTAAAAAGCCGAGAATTTGTCTCAAAACTTTGCAATTAGCCAAGGAAAAGGGGGAATTGGGGCCTACCTTCTCTTCGAGATTACTATTTTGCAGCACAGTTGAGAGCTGTGATAAGCTGGTGAAACCCATCATATGACGCTCAATTGAAAAACATTGAGGAGAGGATACTTTCCATCCCCATACAGGCAATTTTGGCTGATAACAACCTACAAAGTTACATAAATACTATTGATAACCTATGGGAGAAATGGACTCTTAAAATATGGAAAACTATTTTAAAAGAATATAAACTAGAGAGAGACATTGCAATTCTTAAATGTTGTTCATATGACTCGGATTTTACGCTGAACAAACGCTGATTTAAGGACTGGACAGCTAAAGGAATAACAGCTATTTGCAACATAATGAAAGAAGGAACACTGTTCAGTTTTTAAATGCTCAAAGAGAAACATTTATTAGAAAAACAAGACTTTTATCGATATTTACAGATGGAACAGTATGTTAATAGGACAGTTAAAGATGTAACCAAGGCAAGTACATGTTTGATAGAGCTATTTATAAAAGCATATAATTCAGACAATGGTAGTAGAATAATTTCAAGTGTGTGTAAGGGTTTGTCAAATCTTAAAACACATTCGACTTCATACATTAAAACAAAATGGGAGAAGGAAGGAGAGATAATAATATCTGAGGAAAAATGGACAATAATATGGAGGTATCAATGGAAGTGTACCAGTTCACAGAAATGGAGGGAGTTCGGGTGGAAAGACTTGATAAGATATTTGATTACACCCTCTCAGAAATCCCACTATGATAGTAACCTCCCTGTTTGCTGGAGAGATTGTAGAAATCAAAATGCAAACCATTATCATATTTTCTGGGAATGCACTGTTATCAAAGACTGTTGGAGTGGGATACACAGTGCCCTACAAGACACCTTTAAATATGCAATACCCTTAGAAAGTAAGACCATATATTTTGGGTATATACCTAAAGAATGGTTGAAAAGAGATAAATATTTAATGAATATACTGCTGGTGGCTGGTAAAAAGACCCTTACCAGGAAATGGTTATCACGGGAGAGCCCAACTTTAAATGTATGGATGGAAATTACAATGGATATTTACAAATGGAGAAGATAACAGCATCTGTTAATCATAAATAGGAACAATTTGATTCATACTGGGAAAAATGGTTTACCTACATAATATCTCATAGGCCTGATTTTATTCTCACAAGTCAATGAATATGTTGTAAAAAAAAAGTTCACTCACTACTTTGTACATAGTTTTCTTCTTTTGAATTTTCTTTCTTTCCTCTCTTTTCTGTAAGCGTATACCTCAGATAAATATTATGTGGAGATTTGTGACAAATATGACTATATGATATATATGTACAGTATCTGAAATACATCAAAAATAAATTACAAACTAAACTTACCATACTTATCTCCTTTAAACTTCTCCCTTTATCCTTAAAAGCATTTCCTCTGAGGTTTGACATTTCTGTCCTAGGGAAAAGGTTCTTTCTGTCCACTCTATCTAATTTTGAAAACCTCTATCAGGTTTCCCCTCAGCTTTCGATGCTCTAGGGCAGGGGTTCCCAACCTGGTGTCCACAGATCTCTTGCTTAATGGTGTTGGTGCTTGGCATGAGAAAGCCTGGAAAGCTCTGCTCTTGGGAGAACAACCTAAGTTGTCCAACCTCTCCTTGCGGCTCATACACTGTAATCCAGGTAGCATCCTCGTGAACTCTTCTTGAACCCCTTCCACAGTCTCCACATCTTTCCTGTAATGTGGTAACCAGAACTGGATACAACACCTCTACAATCTGATTAAAGTTTTATGTAGCTGCAGCATGACTTTCATGCTGTTGTACTCAACACACCAACCAATAAAGGCAAGCTATGCACCCTCTTTATCACCTTATCCACTTTCAATGAATTACAGACCAGGACCCCAAGATCCCTCTGTAATTCAATGCTACTAAGAAGCCTACCGTTAACTATATGATTTCTCCTTTCTTTTGACCTCCCAAAGTGCAGCAGTTCACTCTTGCAGAGTTTAAACTCCATCAGCCGCTTTCCTGCTGATATCTGATGCTTGATAGTATTTTACGCTGTCCACAACTCGTTAATCTTGGAGTCATCCACAAACTTGCTAACTCCCTCATTCCTCATTTACATTTCCATCTGAATTGTTGATACATATCATCAACAACAGAGGTTCCAGCACAGATCTTTGCAGAAAAGCACTGTTCAAGGACGCCCAACTAGAAAAACAATCTTCCACACACACCTTTTTTCTCTATTCTATGAGCAAGCCAGTTCCAAATCTAAACTTGCGATTCACCTCAGATCCAATGCATCTTTATCTTCATAATCAATCTACCATAGCAGGGCAAGTAGAGCAGGGAGTGGAAACCACATTTCCTCTATGTTCTCCAACAGCACAGGTGCACCACAAGGCTGTGTGCTTGGTCCCTGCTGTACTCGCTTTACACTGATGACTGCGTGGCAAAGCACGACTCTAGTGTTAAATTTAAGTTTGCTGATGACGCCACTGTTGTGGGGCAAATCAAAGGTGATGACGAATCAGCATGTAGAAGGGAGACTGAAAAACTAGTTAAATGATGCTGTAACCTCTTACTCAATGTCAGCAATAACAAGGAGCTGATCATTGGCTTCAGGAAGAACAGGAAACCAGATGTCGATGAGTCAGTGCTCATCAGAGGTGGAGAGGGTTAACAGCTTTAAATTCCTTGGTGTTGTTATTTCAGAGGACCTGTCCTGGGCCCAGCGTGTAAGTGAAATTACAAAGAAAGCACAGCTACACCTCTACTTCCTGAGGAAACTGTGAAGATTCAGCATGATATCTAAAACCTTGACAAACTTCTGTGGCTGTGCAGTGGAGAGTATATTGACTGGCTACATCACAGCCTGGTATGGAAACACCAATGCCCTTGAACAGAAAATCCTGTAAAATGTAGTGGACATGGCCCAGTCCATCACGGGTAAAGTCCTCCCCACCACTGAGCACATCTACATGAAGTGTTGTGGCAGGAAAGCAGCATCCATCATCAGGGCCCCCCCCCCCCCCACACACACACAGGACTTGCTCTCTTCTCACTGCTGCCATCAGGAAGAAGGTACGGGAACCTCAGGACTCATACCACCAGGTTCAGGAACAGTTATTATCCCTCAACCATCAGGGGATAACTTAACTTCACTCGCCCCATCACTGAGCTGATCCCACAGCCAATGGACTCATGTTCAAGGACTCTTTATCTCATATTCTTGATATTTATTTTTTATTTATTACCATTATTTCTTTCTTTTTGTATTTGCACAGTTTGTGATCTTTCGCACATGATTTGAAAACCCAAGTTGGCGCAGTCTTTCATTCATCCTATTATGATTCATTTCTGTTATGGATTTATTAAGTATGCCCGCAAGTAAATGAAACTCTGGGTTGTATATGGTCGGACACACACACACACACACACACACACACACACACACACACACAACTTACTTTAAACTTATCAAATACTTACTAGACCGAAAGAAGCTGCAGAAGATCGTGAACACGGCGCAGCACATCACACAAAGCAATCTTCCATCTTTGGACTCACTTTACACCGCACGCTGTCGGACCAGTGCTGCCAGGGTAATCAAGGACACAACCCACCCAGCCAACATACTTTTTGTCCCACTTCCCTCTGGGAGAAGGCTCAGGAGCTTGAAAGCTCGTATGGCCAGATTTGGGAACAGCTTCTTTCCAATTGTGGTAAGACTGCTAAATGGATCCTGACCCGGATCTGGGCCGTACCCCCCAAATATCCAGACCTGCCTCTCGGTTCTTTTTTGCACTATCTTACTTCCCATTTTTCTATTTTCTATTTGTGATTTATAATTTATTTTTTTAATATTTACTAATTTTAACTATTTTTAATATTTTTAATATTTAATATTTGTAATCCAGGGAGTGTGAAGCGCAGAATCAAATATCACTGTGATGATTGTACATTCTAGTACCAATTGTTTGGCGACAATGAAGTATGAAGTCCATGCAGATAATGCCCTCTGCCTTACAACCGGTATCAGTGTTCTCTCTGCCAGAGATGTTCAGCCCAGCAATCTATAATTACCCGATATGTCTCCATTCCCCTTTTTGAATGAAGGCACAACATTCAGTATCCTTCATTCCTCCAGGACCTTGTTTCTAGTGAGGTCTCTGAAGTCTTTGTTAAAGCTCCAGAAATCTCCTCACTTGTTTCTTACAAAGTTCTGGTATATAAGCCATTGGGTTGCGGGGACTCATCCACCTTAATGTTTTTCAGACCTCCCAACACTAGTTCCTGCTTAATTTCTAAATGTCCCAGAACGTTAGCATGACTCATTTTGTTTCCATTATCCCCCAAACCCTTCTCCTCAGTGGATACCATGTGACAGTGGTTCATTTCTTTGGAGGGTACCAACCTGGTCCTGACTTTAACAGAGCCACAAAGCCTTTCACAGGAGGATGACCAAAGGGGGAGAAACAAATCCGTCAAAACAAGGAAGGTGGCCTGAGGTCAGGTGTGGACGCTCCGATGCAGAAGAGGCTGTATAGGCATGTAGTCTCAGTCAGCTCCATCATGGGCACACCATCGAGGACATCCTCAGGAGGTAGTCCCTCAAGAAGGTGGTATTCATTGCTAAAGACCCCTACCATCCTGTTACTACAGTCAGGGGGGAAGCGCAGGAGCCTGAAGACTCTCACTCAGGAACAGCTTCTTCATCCTGCCATCTGCTATCCGAATGGACTTCATTATTCCTCTTTTGGCACTATTTATTTAATTTTAGTTTATAATTTAGAATCATTTAACATATTTGCACTATAATGTTGCCATAAATCAACAAATTTAAATATAAACATATAAAACAGAGATAATATACCTGATTTTGAACTGATTTCAACTTACTATTATTGTCCTTACTTCTTACTGTAACATGACAATTCTGAACTCTTGTTTTTTAACAATTTCAACGTGTCAGACTGTGGTGTGCTCAATCAATCAGTGTCCCTCACCTCCTGTCTTATCCTGCTATTATTTAGCCTCTTCCATTTTAGTACCTTCCTGCAAACTTCCAGTAATATACTGAAAGGCCTAGGTAATGTAGATGTGGAGAGGGTGTTTCCTACAGTGGGGGAGTCAAGAACCAAAAGGCACAGCCTCGGAATAGAAGGATGTCCCTTTAGAGCAGAGCTGAGCAGAGATTTCTTTAATCAGAGTTTCAAAGTTTCAAAGGTACATTTAATGTCAGAAAAATGTATACACTATACATCCTGAAATGCTTTTTCTTGGCAACTATCTCTGAGGATGACGACTCTCTGGAAATCATTGTCGTAGAAGGATGTGGAGGCTATGTCAACGCCATATGTAAAGTGGAGGTTGATAGGTTCTTGATCAGTCAGGGTCTCAAAGGGTGTGGGGAGAAGGCAGGAGAATGGGATTGAGGGAGATAATAAATCAGCTGTGATAGAATGTTGGAGTAGACTTGATGGGCTGAATGGCTTAATTCTGCTCCTGTGTCTTATGGTCATATCTGTTCCTCAACCTCTTGCAGGCTGTTAGGGGAGCTGTCATATCATCCTTTCAGTGTAATTGAACTTTTCATATTTTTGAGTTCCAACCAAGTTGTCTCTATGGTTGAGATCTTCAGTACGTTCTTTGTGACATTCTCCCTCATCTGTAGTGCAGCCTGTCCACTTCACCCTCCCGTAGCATGTAAAACAGTGAAACCCATTGAGGTACCTTCATTGAATGATATGGACTGGAGCACAGAAGCACGGCTCAAAACACACCTAGCACACTGGTCAGTTTGGCCATGGGTTACTGCCGTGGTATATGGGTGCAGATGGATGTGCAGTAGAAGGATTGGGGTAGATGGGCTGCGTGATGTCTATCTCTAATTGCAGTTAGAACATCCTATCTTCTCATTACTACCATCACAGAGGAGGTACAGGAGCCTGAACACATACACACACACACACACTCAACATTTCAGGAACAGCTTCCTCCCCTCCACCATCAGATTTCTGAATTGCCATTGAACCCATGAACGCCACCTGACCATTGCTGTTCCATTTTGCACTACTTATTTATTTTCATACCCACAGTGCCCACTTTATTATGAACCCTTGCACCTAATTAAGAGGCCACTGAGTGTATGTTCATGCTTTTCTGCTGCTGTAACCCAGCCACTTCAAGGTTCAACACGTTGTGCATTCAGAGATGCTCTTCTGCACAACACTGTTATAATGCATGGTTATTTGAGTTACTGTTGCCTTCCTGTCACCTCTCATTAAAAAGATGCTTTCGCCCACAAAGCTATCATTCCCCGGATGATTTTTTTTTGTTTTTCACACCATTCTCTGTAATCTCTAGAGACAGCTGAGTGTGAAAATCCCAGGAGATCAGCAGTTTCTGAGATACTCAAACTACCCTATCTGGCACCAACAATCATTCCATGGTCAAAGTCATTTACATCACATTTTTTCCCCATTCTGATGTTTGGCCTCAACAACAACTGAACCTCTTGAGCATGTCTGTATGCTTTTATGGATTGAGTTGCTGCCATGTGATTGGTTGATTAGACATTTGCATCAATGAGCTGGCATACAAGTGTGCCTAATAAAGTGGCCACTGAGTGTGTAACTTGTAGTATATTTTATTGCAGTGCACTGCTGCTGCAAAATAACAATTTTCACAAAACCTGATTCGCATTTTGACATCTCTTTCTCTATCATACTCACTTAGAAGAAACATTGTCAAGCAAATGACTTATGCAGTCTGTTTTGCCATTGTTAATAAATAGGACAGAAATCTCATTCATAGTGATACGCTTTTACAAGCTTAAAATGAAACGAAAACCTGACAAGGAGAAATTTGTCATATAGCTCAAAGTAGCATTTTATTTCACTTAAGTTTTGGTTCTTAAATTGGATGATATTTCAATGATATTTTAGTGAAGGTTTGAGAGCATAAACTTGAATAACAGATTCCATCAACAAGACACTGAATTGTTCCAGAAGCAGGTGCTGGCATTCAGCTGTCCCAAGGGGAGTAAACCTTGTATTCACATCGACTAACTGGAAGTCCCGGATAAGCTGAGTGACAGTTGCCAACCTAATGTCCAAATGGGAAGCCAAGAGGTGCTGGAACTCTAAAGGAAATCTTTGATGTTAGGCAAAGTTAGTGTCAGAATTCCATTTGTTTAAATGGGGCTGGACGCAAGGAGAGTGGGATAAAAGAAATGTATTAGAAACATTAAAAAACATTGTGTGTTTTTTAATTAAAGATGCGAAAAAGATGTTACAAATTCTCAACAATATTGAGGCTTTGTAAGGCATTGATCAGACTGCACTTGAAGTATCTTGAGCCGTTTTGAGCCCCTTATCTAAGAAAGCATATTCTGGTATTGGAGAGGTTCCAGAGGAGATTCAGGAAAATGATCCTGGGAATGAATAGGATAATGTATGGGGAGCGTTTGATGGCTCTGGGCCTGTAGTCACTGGAATTTAGAAGAATGAGAGGAATCCCATTGAGACCTGTTGAACATTGAAAGGCCTAGATATAGTAGAGGTGAAGAGCATGTTTCCTATAGTGGGGGAGTCCAGAACCAGAGGGCACAGCCTCAGAATAGAAGGATGTCCTTTTTTGAACTGAGATGAGGGGGAATTTCTTTAGCCAGAGGGTGGTGAATCTTTGGGACTCAGTGCCACAGACCGCTGTGGAGACCAAGTCATTAGGCGGAGGTTGACAGGTTCTTGATTAGTCAGGGTGTAAAGTGTTACAGGAAGAAGGCAGGAGGATGGACTTGAGAGGGGAAAATAAATCAGCCATAATGGAATGGTGGAGCAGGCTTGAAGGGCCAAATGCTTTATGGTCTTATGGTGTGATCTTGATAGGACTTAAGAATTGCTCCAACTTTGTTTCTTGCCAATGACCGTCACAACTGTCCAGAGATAGAGTAGATGAATTCTGACCATCACTGAAGTCTCCTTTAAGGGTGTCAGATGACTTGGTGATGTAAACAGAAATAGGTCCTTCGCCCCATCT
This sequence comes from Mobula hypostoma, assembly GCF_963921235.1. Lineage (NCBI taxonomy): Eukaryota > Metazoa > Chordata > Chondrichthyes > Myliobatiformes > Myliobatidae > Mobula > Mobula hypostoma. The sequence goes on from NC_086101.1 coordinate 93,584,956, forward strand.
GGTCCATGTTGTTCTGGTTAGTCCCATTGACTATAGTCCTCCACATCCCTCCCATTCATGTGCTAGTCCAAATTTCTCTTAAATGTTGAAATCGTCTCTAATGATAAATCCAATATCTCGGACAGGCTAGTCAGGGCATCAAAGGTTGCATGGAAAAGGGATAATAAATCAGCCATGATGGAATGGCAGAACAGACTTGATGGGCTGAATAGTCTAATTCTGGTCTAAGTCTTATGGTCTTATACCCCCTCCCATCCATGTACTTAGCAAAACTTCTTTTAAATGTTGAAATTGAACCTGCACCCAACACTTCAGCTGGCAGCTCGTTCCACACTTGCATCACCCTCTGAGTGAAGTCCCCCTCATGTTCCCCTTAAACATTTCACCTATCACCCTTAACCTATGACCTCTAATTCTAGCCTCACCCAATTTTGGTTGAAAAAAATGGCTTGCATTATCCCTATCTGAAGTATACCCCTCATAATTTTATAAACCTGAGGTGCATAGAAATGTCTTCTTTCAGAACGTAGTGAATCTCTGGACTACTCTGTCTCAAGGGTGGTGGAGGCCATAACAAGCTAAGTATTTAAATTGGAGATAGATAAATATTTGAAAGTTGAAGGAACTGAGGGCTATGGGGAAATGGTACCAAAACAAAATTGAGAGCGGCAGTTTGGAGATCTTTGCGTGTTCTGGCACTCTGCAGTCTCTGAGACTCTCCAAGCTGATGTTTGACTCCTTTTTGCTGATTAGAACTCCCATTGTTTGCCAATTAAAGTGATAAAGGGGATTGAAGCATTGAAGCAATTGCATAGGGAGAGCCTGGTTGCTGCGTCTGGGCCCAGAGAGTATTGTCCAGGTTTTTTCTGCGTTTTAGATTTGGACTTTGGACTATAGATTCTAATTTCAGTCTTATAGTTTATCTACTCTGTGTTTTTTCACCTGATCAATTTGTTTTTATTTTGTTTGTTTTTGCAGGGGTACGAAGACTTCGGGGTCAATATGCCTGATCCATTTTGTTCTTTTTTTTTTGTGTGGCGGTTGGGATTTGGGGGTTGATGTGCCTAATCTGTTTTTGTTTGTTTTTTTTTTACAGGGAGGTGGGATTTGGGGGTTGAAGATCATGTTGCCTTTCTTTTCTTTCTTGGTTTTGTGGCTACTCAGAGAATAGAGGAAATTCAGAGTTGTGTGCTTTGATAATAAATTAACCTTTGAACATTTGAGTAGACATGACCGCATTGAATGGTGGAGTTGGCTTGAGGAGCAGAGTGCCCTCGTTCCTGCTCATATTTGCTTGTGTTGTTATGTTTTTGTGAAAGAGGGCTGCCTTGCTTGTTCTGTCTTCTGCTTCCAGGTAAGGTGAGTGAGGCTGCAGCAGTGAGTGCTAATACCAGGTTGAATCCAACACAATTCCACCCAGTGACCGCAGTTGTTCAACTGTGAAGAGCTGTGGCACAGTTTGGACTGAACTTTCCCAAAACACAAGGTCGGAAGTCATTTCCAAGTGTATTTTAAAGTGTTGGTGACAGAAAGAATTGAAGATTCAAGATTACTTTTCATGGTTACATTGAAATGTATAGTGAAATGCTCCAATCCCGGTGAATCTCTCTTGCAGCCTCTTCAAAATGTCCACATCCTTCTTCTAATGTGGCAATCAGAACTGTACACATTCATCGAAACTGGCCCAACCAAATTTTTATACAGTTGCAACATTACTTCCAGACTTAGATACTCACTTTTCTGTCCTGACGAATGAAAACTAGAACAAAAATGCTGGATATCTGAAACAAAATCAAAAAAAAGTTGGAAAATCTCAGGTCGCCAGGCAGTCTAAAGTCAATGTAAATTTATTGCCAGAGTTCGCCTATGTCACCATGTACTTCCATGAGATTGATAGTAAATATAAATAAACACAATGTGATCAGTGAAAAATCACACACAAAGACGGAAAAACAGCCAATGTGCAAAAGAAGATAAACTGTTCAAGTACAAAGAATAAACAAATAAATAATCTGGAGAACAATCCTTGACAGTGAGTCCACAGGATGTGGGATCTGTTCAGTGTTTAGCCGACTGAAGTTATCCACGCTGGTTCAGGAGCCTGGTGGTTGAAGGGTTACGAATGTTCCCCACCCTGGTGGTGTGGGACCTAATGTTCCTGTACCTCCTTCCTGACAGCAGCAGTGGGAAGGGGCATGGCCTGGATGGTGTGGGTCCTTGATGATGGAGGCTGCTTTCTTATGACAGCGCTCCATGTAGACGTGCTCAATGGTGGGGAGGCATTTCTTGTGATGTATCTATGGAAAGGGGTGACCCTTCAGCAGAACTGAACGTTCTCGGCCCTCTGGTAGGATCAGATGTAGGCAACTTGCATAAAGAAGAGAGAGTGTGATACAATCAAATCAGCTCACTGCCCTTCCTGTTAAATACCACCTGTGACAGTTTGCAAATCAAGTATTGGATTCATCAGCCACCTTAGAACCCAGGGAACTCCAGTAGAATCATCTCCACTACAGTTTTCTATTATCTGTGCAGAAGAAGACCTCAGAGCAAGATTGCTGTACTGGGGGACATCAATCTGGACTGATGTGTACTTTGCTTCATGGAAACGTGGCAGTCCCCTGCCATTTCAGAGACAGTGCTGTAGCCCAATGGCTTCACCATTCTCCTCAAAGACAGATCAGCTCAGTCTTCTAAAGGTAGGGGAGGTGGAATGTGCTTTATGATTAACTCATCGTGGGACACAGTCGTGGCAGTTCTGTCTCAGTCCTGCTCACATGATCTGGAACATAACGGGATCAAATGTTCTCCTTTTTATCTTCTGAGGGAGTTGTCCTCCATTACCCTGGTTACAGTGTACCGTTCACGTCAGGCTAACATCAAGCCAGCCCTGGAGGAGCTAAGCTCCATAATCAAAATACACACAACAGCACATCCTATGCCTTCCCTATCATCGCAGGAGATTTCAACCTGACCTCTCCGAGCAGCAACCACCAACACATCTCCTGTGGAACTAGAGCCAACGCACTCGACCACTGTTGTACCACCATCAAGAATGCTTACCGTGTCATCTCACGCCCACACTTGGCAAAGTCTGATCACCTGGCTGTACCACTACTCCCAGCGTAGACACAGAGACTGAAGTCCTCGGCACCAGTGGTGAGGTTCAAGGGAGGCGAAGGAGTGATTACAGGACTGCTTTGAGTTGGTGGACTGGAGAATATCCTGGGATTCAGATCTGAGTCGGAATGAATCCACCAATGACCATGCCAGACATACCCAGACACAAATCCATGGATGAACAGATATTCACAGTCTACTGAGTGCTGGGTCTGTGGGATTCCAGAGTGGCAATCCAAAACCATAAAAGAGGTCCAGATATGATCTACAGAAGGGAATTTTAAGAGGAAAGAACATAAACTGAGTGAAGCTAGTGACGGAATTTGATGCATGTCAGCGCTGGCATGGTTTGCAGACCATTACTTCCTACAGTGCAAATCTTAGCATCATAAATGTCTGCAATAGTTCACTCCCAGATGAGTCAAACCCTTTTATGCACACTTTGAAAGGGATGATAAAGTTAAACCTGTGCAAGTCCCTGGTGACTCTGTGATTTCTGACTCGAGGGTGACATCAGAACGTCTATAAGGAGGGTGAACCCTTGCAAGATGGCCGGCCATGATGGTGTACCTGTAGGGCTCTGTAAACCTGTGCCAATCAACTTGCAGCTGTGTTCAAGGATATCTTCAACTTCTCACTGCTGCAGGTGGAGATTGCCACCCGCTTCAAAAGGGCAACAATCACACCAGTGCCCAAGAAGAGCAGGGTGAGCTGCCTTAATGACTATCGCCCAGTTGCACTACACTCATACCTACTATGATGAAGTGCGTTGAGAGGTTGTTCTTCGCCAGAATCAACTCCTGCCTGAACAAGGACGTGGGCCCACTGCAGTTTGCCTATCGCCACAAAGGGCTACAGCAGATGCAATGTCATTGGCCCTCCACGCGGACTTGGATCACCTGGACAATAGGTCCTACTGTACATCAGGCTGCTGTTTATTGACTACAGCTCAGTGTTCAACACAGTCATACCCTCAGTTCTAATCAGCAAGCTCCAAAACCTGGACCACTGTACCTCTGTCTGCAAATGAATCCTTGACTACCTCACTGGAAGATCCCAATCAGCGTGAAACAGAAATAACATCTCCTCCTTGCTGACAATCAACACTGGTGCCACTGAAGGGTGTGTGCTTCGCCCACTGCCCTACTCTCTCTACACCCCGACTTTGTGGCTAGGCACAGCTCAAACAGCACCTATAAATTTGCTGATAACACAACCACAGTTGGAAGAATTTCAGATGGTGTTGAGGAGGGTACAGGAGCAAGATAATCAGCTGGTTGAGTAATGCTGCAACAACTTTGCACACCACCTCAGTAAGACTAAAGAATTCATTGAGGACTTTGAGGGAACACAGGCAAGTCCTTATCAGAATTTGAAAGGGTGAGCAGTTTCAAGTTCCTGTGTGTCAGTATCTCTGAAGAGCTGCCCTGGGCCCTGACATAGTTATGCAATTATACAAAGAAGGCAATTCAGTGGCTATGTTTCTTTCAGAATTTGAAGAGACTTGGTATGTCACCTTAGATACTCACAAATTTCTGTAGATGCACCATAGAGAGCATTCTAACTGGTTGCATCACCATCTGGTATGGAGGGGCCACTGCACACGATTGGAAAAGGCTGCAGAGGGTTGCAAACTCGCCGGCTCCATCAGAGGCACTAGTCTCACAAGCATCCAGGACACCCTGAAAAAGGCTGCAGCCTTTAAGGACCACCATCTCCCAGGACATGCCCTCTTCTCATTGCTACCGTCAAGGTGGAGGTGCAGGAGCCTGAAGACACACACTCAGCATTTCTGGAACAGCCTCTTCCCCTCTGCCATCCGATTTCTGGATGGACAATAAACTCATGAACACTACCTCACTATTTTTTTCTGTTTCTTTTTGCATTGCTCATTTAATTGAATTTTTTAGTACTTACTTCTTAATGTAATTTACCTTTTGATTATACCTAGCAATGCACTGTTGCCACAAAACAACAAACTTCACGACATATGCCAGTAATATAAACCTGATTCTGATCCTGATTCTGATTGCTTCTCGGGACTGTTAAAGAGAAGGCATCCACACAATTTATAGGCCGGTGCGGTTATTTTTTTTGTCAGATATTCACAGCAGAAATGAATATCTCCCCCATATCATAACCCAAAGCATGAAAGATAAATTGTCTGACTGCTCTCAACAATAAATTTTTTATAGAGCAGAAACCACTCTTTGAAACTTATAGCTATTAACATTGTATAAGATTAACTGTATGAAAGTGGAACTAGAATATTACTTATAAATAACTGCAAGGAAGAGTGATGCTTCAAAGCAGACATGGGCCCTTTTATACAAATTGCACTAAATTATTCTCTACACAGAAACACAAGAATAAACTAAGTATTTCTGTTAAGGCAAAAATGCTGTTGTCAGTTAACAGACAAAGACAGTTTGCTGTATCTCTGTGGATGAATTAATAATGTTTGGATAGATGGTATTCCTGTGATACTTTACTGTGAAAACATACAACATACAACACTGTGTGGGGCCTTCAGCTCACAATGATGCCCCCCTTTTAACTTACACCACAGTCAGTCTAACGGTTCTGCCCTACACAGCACATAACCCTCCATTTCTCTTAAATCCATGTACCTACCTAAGAGTCCCTTAAAAGTCCCCAGTGTATCAGCCTCAACCACCTCCTCGGCATTGCATTCTAGGCACCCTCCACTCCCTGTGTGAAAAAATTGCCCTGCCTTCTCCCCGAAACCTTCCTCCACTCATCTTAAAAGGATGTCATCTGGTATTAGCCATTTCCGTCTTGGTAAAAGGGTGTGGGCCGTCCAGTCTGTCATACTGCTTACTATTTTATACTACCCACCTCCATCAATTCACCTGTCACTCTCCTTCATGCCAACGTTCAAAGTTCAAAGTATATTTGTTATTAAAGTACGTATATGTCACCACATACAGACCTGAGAATCATTTCCCTGCAGACATTCATGGTAAATATAAAGAAACACAACAGAATCAATGAAAAACTACACCAAAAAAAGTGTAAGAAACCAATGTACAATAGGAGACAAACTGTGCAAATACGAAATCAGTATATATATAAAACAAATAACTAGATAATCAATAAATAAGTATATAAATTAATAAATATGTAAATAAACAAATAAGTAACTAGATTTTAAAGACATACATACTTAAGGAGAATGAGTGAGTCCATAATTTATGGAATAATTTCAGAGTTGAGGTGAATGAAATTGTCCATACCTGTTCAGGAGCCTGATGTTTGAAGGGTAATAACTGCTCCTGAAGCTGGTGGCGTGGGACCTAGGGCTCCCCTACCTTTTTCCTGGTGGCAGTAGTGAGAAGAAATCTTGGCCTGCATGGTGAGGGTCTTTGAAGATGGATGCTGCCTTCTTGTGGATATGCTTAACCTGTCTTCATAAGACATGCTGTCTAATTCAGGCAGCATTTTAGTAAATCCCTTTGTACCTTCTCTAAAGTTTCCACATCCTTCCGATAATTAGGTGACCAGAAATAAACAGACTGCTACAGAGGCAGAGATTCAAGAGCATTCCAGACGTTTCTGGCTGCAATAAAATGGCATTTGCTACGAGAGTGATGCACTCTGATGATAATCAAACATCATCTGTGTTGCCTGCTGTAAGCATACAACATTTTAATGATTGTCCATTGTATTCTGCTTCTGTAATCAGCTCCACTGTCTTTAACAAATATGTAAGAGAGTAGAAAACAAAATGACCCAAACTGTCCGCCTCTAAGCCCTGTACTCAGTGCCTTGATTGGTGGCCGCACAGTAGTGTAGAGGTTAGTGTATTGCTGTTACTGCAGCATCGACCGTAGTTCCATTCTGCCACTGACTAAAAGGAGTTTGTACATTCCCCTGTGCCCGTGTGGGTTTCCCCTGAGTGTTCCAGTTTCCTCCCCCATTCCAAGATGCATGGGCTAGTAGGCTAATTAGTCACAAAGGGTGTAATTGGGCAGCACAGACTCATTGGGCTGGAAGGGCCGGTTGTCGAGCTGTATCTGTAAATAAACATTTCAAACATAAGACCTTGATTAGTCAGGGCATTGACTATAGGAGTTGAGATGCCTTACTGCAGTGGACAAATACGTTGATATTTTTTATCTTTTTGGTTACCCTGTTATATTTAAGATGTCATTGCGCTGGAAAGAGTACAAAGAAGATTCATAAGAATATTGTCAAGTCACAAGGGCCTGAGTAATAGCGAGAGGCTGGCAATGCTAGGACTTTGTTCATTGAAGCATAGGAGAGTGAGGGGTGACCTTATAAAATGTATCAATTTGTGAGGGACATCAAGTGAATGCACACAGTCTTATATCAGTGACAATAAACCTTATTCTAATATTGATTCTGCTCCTTTTTCCCAAGGAAAGAGAACCAAATGCTAGAAGGCATGAAGTTACGGTGAGAGAGGAAAGATTTAAAGCCCGGGGTTCCAAACTTGGGATCCACAGACCCGTGGTTAATGGTAGGGGTCCATGGCATGAAAAAGGTTGGGAAACTCTGGTTTAAAGGGAGCTGAGAGGGTCACACAGAGGGTAGCACATAAACGGACTGAGCTGCCAGAGGAAGCAGTGACGCAGGAACAATAACTGCATTTAAAAGGCATTCTTATAAGTACATGGAGAGGCAAGGGTTGGCACATGAACCAACTGTGGGCAAATGTGTTATAGGGAGAGGATGAAAAGGTTAGGAATTCATTGCCAGAAGTGTCAGAGAATGAGTTATAGGGAGAGGATGAAAAGGTTAGGAATTCATTGCCAGGAGTGTCAGAGAATGAGGCTTTTTCCACTGAGATTAGGTGACACCAGAACTGGAGGTCATGGTAAGGGTGAAAGGTGAAATATTTAAAGGGAACATGAGGGAGAATGTTTTCATTCAAAGGGTGGTGAGAGTGTGTAATGAGCTGCCAGTGGAAGTGGTGCATGCAGGTTCGGTTTCAACATTTAGGAGATATTTGGATAGGTACATGGATGAGAGGGGTGTGGAAGGCTATGGTCCAGCTGCAGGTCGATGGGACTAGGCCAAGTAATAGTTTGGTATGGATTAGACTGGCCAAAAGGCCTGTTTCTGTACTGTATTACACTCCAGTGCAAAAACACTGCCACTGAAATATTGCACATATACTTATAGCAACTGAGGACGTAATTTCATACCCAATCTATGTTTTTGATGAAAAATTAAAACAATAGCCAGTTGTGCTGCTGAAGGTTCTGTAGCTCCTGTTATCTCTCAGCCAAAGGCACAGAATAGCTGATTATTTAACTCACCATTTTTCTAGTATTTACAGACCCAATTAGCAGCCTTGGTTTGAATGCAAAGTAATGCAAAACACTTCAGAAAATAATGCATTAGATCTCAAGAACCAAGGCTACAGATATAAAGGGTCTTGAATCAAACTAAATGATTTTATTTCCAAAAAGGTAAGCTCCTTGCAAACAGGCATTGATCCTCTAAAAAAAAATTAATACTGGCTGCATCTTATATTGAACACTGACTAAGAATACTGCATTTTAACGAGGTATTTTAGCAATTAAAAGTTTGATTTTGTTTTTATTATTGCTTAGCACAGATTTTTATTGACAAAGTAATGATTAACATATTTAACTGGTAAACCTGGCAATTCTATGATCACAGAATATTCTGACAGATCCTTACACAGAATTATACTGAATATTGAAAAGCACAGATAGAGTGGATGTGGAGAGGATGTTTCCTATAGTGGGGGAGTCTGGGACCAGAGGACACAGATAGGGTGGATGTGGAGAGGATGTTTCCTATAGTGGGGGAGTCTAGGAGCAGAGGACACAGATAGAGTGGATGTGGAGAGTATGTTTCCTGTATTGGTGGAGTCTAGGACCAGAGGACACAGATAGAGTGGGTGTGGAGAGTATGTTTCCTATAGTGGGGGAGTCTGGGACCAGAAGACACAGATAGAGTGGATGTGGAGTGGATGTGTCCTATAGTGGGGGAGTCTGGGACCAGAGGACACAGACAGAGTTGATGTGGAGAGTATGTTTCCTATAGTGGGGGAGTCTAGGACCAGAGGACACAGATAGAGTGGATGTGGAGAGGATGTGTCCTATAGTGGGGGAGTCTAGGACCAGAGGACACAGATAGAGTGGATGTGGAGAGGATGTGTCCTATAGTGGGGGAGTCTAGGACCAAAGGACACAGATAGAGTGGATGTGGAGAGGATGTTTCCTATTGTCGGGGAGTCTAGGAGCAGAGAACACAGATAGAGTTGATGTGGAGAGGATGTTTCCTATAGTGGGGGAGTCTGGGACCAGAGGACACAGATAGGGTGGATGTGGAGAGGATGTTTCCTATAGTGGGGGAGTCTAGGACCAGAGGACACAGATAGAGTGGATGTGGAGAGGATGTTTCCTATAGTCGGGGAGTCTAGGAGCAGAGAACACAGATAGAGTTGATGTGGAGAGGATGTTTCCTACAGTGGGGGAGTCTGGGACCAGAGGACACAGATAGGGTGGATGTGGAGAGGATGTTTCCTATAGTGGGGGAGTCTTGGAGCAGAGGACACAAATAAAGTGGATGTGGAGAGGATGTGTCCTATAGTGGGGGAGTCTAGGAGCAGAGGACACAGATAGATTGGATGTGGAGAGTATGTTTCCTGTATTGGGGGAGTCTGGGACCAGAGGACACAAATAGAGTGGATGTGGAGAGGATGTTTTCTATATTGGGGGAGTCTAGGACCAGAGGACCCAGATAGAGTGGATGTGGAGAGGATGTTTCCTGTATTAGGGGAGTCTGGGACCAGAGGACACAAATAGAGTGGATGTGGAGAGGATGTTTCCTGTATTAGGGGAGTCTGGGACCAGAGGACACAAATAGAGTGGATGTGGAGAGGATGTTTCCTGTAGTGGGGGAGTCTTGGAGCAGAGGACACAAATAGAGTGGATGTGGAGAGGATGTTTCCTATATTGGGGGAGTCTAGGACCAGAGGACCCAGATAGAGTGGATGTGGAGAGGATGTTTCCTGTATTGGGGGAGTCTGGGACCAGAGGACACAGATAGAGTGGATGTGGAGAGGATGTTTCCAGTAGTGGGGGAGTCTAGGACCAGAGGACAGAGAGAGAGTGGATGTGGAGAGGATGTTTCCTATAGTGGGGGAGTTTAGGACCAGAGGACACAGATAGAGTGGATGTGGAGAGGATGTTTCCTATAGTGGGGGAGTCTGGGACCAGAGGACACAGATAGAGTTGATGTGGAGAGGATGTTTCCTATAGTGGGGGAGTCTAGGACCAGAGGACACAGATAGAGTGGATGTGGAGAGGATGTGTCCTATAGTGGGGGAGTCTAGGAGCAGAGGACACAGATATAGTGGATGTGGAGAGTATGTTTCCTGTATTGGGGGAGTCTGGGACCAGAGGACACAAATAGAGTGGATGTGGAGAGGATGTTTCCTATATTGGGGGAGTCTAGGACCAGAGGACCCAGATAGAGTGGATGTGGAGAGGATGTTTCCTGTACTGGGGGAGTCTGGGACCAGAGGACACAAATAGAGTGGATGTGGAGAGGATGTTTCCTGTAGTGGGGTAGTCTAGGACCAGAGGACAGAGAGAGAGTGGATGTGGAGAGGATGTGTCCTATAGTGGGGGAGTTTAGGACCAGAGGACACAAATAGAGTGGATGTGGAGAGGATGTTTCCTATAGTGGGGGAGTCTGGGACCAGAGGACACAGATAGAGTTGATGTGGAGAGGATGTTTCCTATAGTGGGGGAGTCTGGGACCAGAGGACACAGATAGGGAGGATGTGGAGAGGATGTTTCCTATAGTGGGGGAGTCTAGGAGCAGAGGACACAGATAGAGTTGATGTGGAGAGTATGTTTCCTATAGTGGGGGAGTCTGGGACCAGAGGACACAGATAGAGTGGATGTGGAGAGGATGTGTCCTATAGTGGGGGAGTCTAGGACCAGAGGACACAGATAGAGTGGATGTGGAGAGGATGTGTCCTATAGTGGGGGAGTCTAGGACCAGAGGACACAGATAGAGTGGATGTGGAGAGTATGTTTCCTATAGTGGGGGAGTCTGGGACCAGAGGACACAGATAGGGTGGATGTGGAGAGGATGTTTCCTATAGTGGGGGAGTCTAGGACCAGAGGACACAGATAGAGTGGATGTGGAGAGTATGTTTCCTGTATTGGGGGAGTCTAGGACCAGAGGACACAGATAGAGTGCGTGTGGAGAGTATGTTTCCTATAGTGGGGGAGTCTGGGACCAGAAGACACAGATAGACTGAATGTGGAGTGGATGTGTCCTATAGTGGGGGAGTCTTGGAGCAGAGGACACAAATAAAGTGGATGTGGAGAGGATGTTTCCTATAGTGGGGGAGTTTGGGACCAGAGGACACAGAGAGAGTGGATGTGGAGCGTATGTTTCCTATAGTGGGGGAGTCTGAGACCAGAGGACACAGATAGGGTGGATGTGGAGAGGATGTTTCCTATAGTGGGGGAGTCTAGGAGCAGAGAACACAGATAGAGTTGATGTGGAGAGGATGTTTCCTATAGTGGGGGAGTCTAGGACCAGAGGACACAGATAGAGTGGATGTGGAGAGGATGTGTCCTATAGTGGGGGAGTCTAGGAGCAGAGGACACAGATAGAGTGGATGTGGAGAGTATGTTTCCTGTATTGGTGGAGTCTAGGACCAGAGGACACAGATAGAGTGGGTGTGGAGAGTATGTTTCCTATAGTGGGGGAGTCTGGGACCAGAGGACACAGATAGAGTGGATGTGGAGTGGATGTGTCCTATAGTGGGGGAGTCTGGGACCAGAGGACACAGACAGAGTTGATGTGGAGAGTATGTTTCCTATAGTGGGGGAGTCTAGGACCAGAGGACACAGATAGAGTGGATGTGGAGAGGATGTGTCCTATAGTGGGGGAGTCTAGGAGCAGAGGACACAGATAGAGTGGATGTGGAGAGTATGTTTCCTGTATTGGGGGAGTCTGGGACCAGAGGACACAAATAGAGTGGATGTGGAGAGGATGTTTCCTATATTGGGGGAGTCTAGGACCAGAGGACCCAGATAGAGTGGATGTGGAGAGGATGTTTCCTGTATTAGGGGAGTCTGGGACCAGAGGACACAAATAGAGTGGATGTGGAGAGGATGTTTCCTGTATTAGGGGAGTCTGGGACCAGAGGACACAAATAGAGTGGATGTGGAGAGGATGTTTCCTGTAGTGGGGGAGTCTTGGAGCAGAGGACACAGATAGAGTGGATGTGGAGAGGATGTTTCCTATATTGGGGGAGTCTAGGACCAGAGGACACAGATAGAGTGGATGTGGAGAGGATGTTTCCTGTAGTGGGGGAGTCTAGGACCAGAGGACACAGATAGAGTGGATGTGGAGAGTATGTTTCCTGTAGTGGGGGAGTCTGGGACCAGAGGACACAGATAGAGTGGATGTGGAGAGGATGTTTCCTATAGTGGGGGAGTCTAGGACCAGAGGACACAGATAGAGTGGATGTGGAGAGGATGTTTCCTGTAGTGGGGGAGTCTGGGACCAGAGGACACAGATAGAGTGGATGTGGAGAGGATGTTTCCTATAGTGGGGGAGTCTAGGACCAGAGGACACAGATAGAGTGGATGTGGAGAGGATGTTTCCTATAGTGGGGGAGTCTGGGACCAGAGGACACAGATAGAGTGGATGTGGAGAGGATGTTTCCTATAGTGGGGGAGTCTAGGAGCAGAGGACACAGATAGAGTGGATGTGGAGAGGATGTTTCCTATAGTGGGGGAGTCTGGGACCAGAGGACACAGATAGGGTGGATGTGGAGAGGATGTTTCCTATAGTGGGGGAGTCTAGGAGCAGAGGACACAAATAGAGTGGATGTGGAGAGGATGTGTCCTATAGTGGGGGAGTCTAGGAGCAGAGGACACAGATATAGTGGATGTGGAGAGTATGTTTCCTGTATTGGGGGAGTCTGGGACCAGAGGACACAAATAGAGTGGATGTGGAGAGGATGTTTCCTATATTGGGGGAGTCTAGGACCAGAGGACACAGATAGAGTGGATGTGGAGAGGATGTTTCCTGTATTAGGGGAGTCTGGGACCAGAGGACACAAATAGAGTGGATGTGGAGAGGATGTTTCCTGTATTAGGGGAGTCTGGGACCAGAGGACACAAATAGAGTGGATGTGGAGAGGATGTTTCCTGTAGTGGGGGAGTCTTGGAGCAGAGGACACAAATAGAGTGGATGTGGAGAGGATGTTTCCTATATTGGGGGAGTCTAGGACCAGAGGACACAGATAGAGTGGATGTGGAGAGGATGTTTCCTGTATTGGGGGAGTCTGGGACCAGAGGACACAGATAGAGTGGATGTGGAGAGGATGTTTCCTGTAGTGGGGGAGTCTAGGACCAGAGGACAGAGAGAGAGTGGATGTGGAGAGGATGTTTCCTATAGTGGGGGAGTCTAGGACCAGAGGACACAGATAGAGTGGATGTGGAGAGGATGTTTCCTATAGTGGGGGAGTCTGGGACCAGAGGACACAGATAGAGTGGATGTGGAGAGGATGTGTCCTATAGTGGGGGAGTCTAGGAGCAGAGGACACAGATATAGTGGATGTGGAGAGTATGTTTCCTGTATTGGGGGAGTCTGGGACCAGAGGACACAGATAGAGTGGATGTGGAGAGGATGTTTCCTATAGTGGGGGAGTCTAGGACCAGAGGACACAGATAGAGTGGATGTGGAGAGGATGTTTCCTATAGTGGGGGAGTCTGGGACCAGAGGACACAGATAGAGTGGATGTGGAGAGGATGTTTCCTATAGTGGGGGAGTCTAGGACCAGAGGACACAGATAGAGTGGATGTGGAGAGGATGTTTCCTATAGTGGGGGAGTCTGGGACCAGAGGACACAGATAGAGTGGATGTGGAGAGGATGTTTCCTATAGTGGGGGAGTCTTGGAGCAGAGGACACAGATAGAGTGGATGTGGAGAGGATGTTTCCTATAGTGGGGGAGTCTGGGACCAGAGGACACAGATAGAGTGGATGTGGAGAGGATGTTTCCTATAGTGGGGGAGTCTAGGAGCAGAGGACACAGATAGAGTGGATGTGGAGAGGATGTGTCCTATAGTGGGGGAGTCTAGGAGCAGAGGACACAGATAGAGTGGATGTGGAGAGTATGTTTCCTGTATTGGGGGAGTCTGGGACCAGAGGACACAAATAGAGTGGATGTGGAGAGGATGTTTCCTATATTGGGGGAGTCTAGGACCAGAGGACCCAGATAGAGTGGATGTGGAGAGGATGTTTCCTGTATTAGGGGAGTCTGGGACCAGAGGACACAAATAGAGTGGATGTGGAGAGGATGTTTCCTGTAGTGGGGGAGTCTGGGACCAGAGGACACAAATAGAGTGGATGTGGAGAGGATGTTTCCTGTAGTGGGGGAGTCTTGGAGCAGAGGACACAAATAGAGTGGATGTGGAGAGGATGTTTCCTATATTGGGGGAGTCTAGGACCAGAGGACACAGATAGAGTGGATGTGGAGAGGATGTTTCCTGTATTGGGGGAGTCTGGGACCAGAGGACACAGATAGAGTGGATGTGGAGAGGATGTTTCCTATAGTGGGGGAGTCTAGGACCAGAGGACACAGAGAGAGTGGATGTGGAGAGGATGTTTCCTATAGTGGGGGAGTTTAGGACCAGAGGACACAGATAGAGTGGATGTGGAGAGGATGTTTCCTATAGTGGGGGAGTCTGGGACCAGAGGACACAGATAGAGTGGATGTGGAGAGGATGTGTCCTATAGTGGGGGAGTCTAGGAGCAGAGGACACAGATATAGTGGATGTGGAGAGTATGTTTCCTGTATTGGGGGAGTCTGGGACCAGAGGACACAAATAGAGTGGATGTGGAGAGGATGTTTCCTATATTGGGGGAGTCTAGGACCAGAGGACCCAGATAGAGTGGATGTGGAGAGGATGTTTCCTGTACTGGGGGAGTCTGGGACCAGAGGACACAAATAGAGTGGATGTGGAGAGGATGTTTCCAATAGTGGGGGAGTCTAGGACCAGAGGACACAGATAGAGTGGATGTGGAGAGGATGTTTCCTATAGTGGGGGAGTCTGGGACCAGAGGACACAGATAGAGTGGATGTGGAGAGGATGTTTCCTATAGTGGGGGAGTCTGGGACCAGAGGACACAGATAGAGTGGATGTGGAGAGGATGTTTCCTATAGTGGGGGAGTCTGGGACCAGAGGACACAGATAGAGTGGATGTGGAGAGGATGTTTCCTATAGTGGGGGAGTCTAGGACCAGAGGACACAGATAGAGTGGATGTGGAGAGGATGTTTCCTATAGTGGGGGAGTCTGGGACCAGAGGACACAGATAGAGTGGATGTGGAGAGGATGTTTCCTATAGTGGGGGAGTCTGGGACCAGAGGACACAGATAGAGTGGATGTGGAGAGGATGTTTCCTGTAGTGGGGGAGTCTAGGACCAGAGGACACAGATAGAGTGGATGTGGAGAGGATGTTTCCTATAGTGGGGGAGTCTAGGACCAGAGGACACAGATAGAGTGGATGTGGAGAGGATGTTTCCTATAGTGGGGGAGTCTGGGACCAGAGGACACAGATAGAGTGGATGTGGAGAGGATGTTTCCTATAGTGGGGGAGTCTGGGACCAGAGGACACAGATAGAGTGGATGTGGAGAGGATGTTTCCTATAGTGGGGGAGTCTAGGAGCAGAGAACACAGATAGAGTTGATGTGGAGAGGATGTTTCCTATAGTGGGGGAGTCTAGGACCAGAGGACACAGATAGAGTGGATGTGGAGAGGATGTGTCCTATAGTGGGGGAGTCTAGGACCAGAGGACACAGATAGAGTGGATGTGGAGAGTATGTTTCCTGTATTGGGGGAGTCTAGGACCAGAGGACACAGATAGAGTGGATGTGGAGAGGATGTTTCCTGTAGTGGGGGAGTCTGGGACCAGAGGACACAAATAGAGTGGATGTGGAGAGGATGTTTCCTGTAGTGGGGGAGTCTAGGACCAGAGGACAGAGAGAGAGTGGATGTGGAGAGGATGTTTCCTATAGTGGGGGAGTCTGGGACCAGAGGACACAGATAGAGTGGATGTGGAGAGGATGTTTCCTATAGTGGGGGAGTCTGGGACCAGAGGACACAGATAGAGTGGATGTGGAGAGGATGTTTCCTATAGTGGGGGAGTCTGGGACCAGAGGACACAGACAGAGTTGATGTGGAGAGTATGTTTCCTATAGTGGGGGAGTCTGGGACCAGAGGACACAGATAGAGTGGATGTGGAGAGGATGTTTCCTATAGTGGGGGAGTCTGGGACCAGAGGACACAGATAGAGTGGATGTGGAGAGGATGTTTCCTATAGTGGGGGAGTCTAGGACCAGAGGACACAGATAGAGTGGATGTGGAGAGTATGTTTCCTGTATTGGGGGAGTCTAGGACCAGAGGACACAGATAGAGTGGATGTGGAGAGTATGTTTCCTATAGTGGGGGAGTCTGGGACCAGAAGACACAGATAGACTGAATGTGGAGTGGATGTGTCCTATAGTGGGGGAGTCTGGGACCAGAGGACACAGACAGAGTTGACGTGGAGACTATGTTTCCTATAGTGGGGGAGTCTTGGAGCAGAGGACACAAACAAAGTGGATGTGGAGAGGATGTTTCCTATAGTGGGGGAGTCTAGGACCAGAGGACACAGATAGAGTGGATGTGGAGAGGATGTTTCCTATAGTGGGGGAGTCTGGGACCAGAGGACACAGATAGAGTGGATGTGGAGAGGATGTTTCCTATAGTGGGGGAGTCTAGGACCAGAGGACACAGATAGAGTGGATGTGGAGAGGATGTTTCCTATAGTGGGGGAGTCTAGGACCAGAGGACACAGATAGAGTGGATGTGGAGAGGATGTTTCCTATAGTGGGGGAGTCTGGGACCAGAGGACACAGATAGAGTGGATGTGGAGAGGATGTTTCCTATAGTGGGGGAGTCTAGGACCAGAGGACACAGATAGAGTGGATGTGGAGAGGATGTGTCCTATAGTGGGGGAGTCTAGGACCAGAGGACACAGATAGAGTGGATGTGGAGAGTATGTTTCCTGTATTGGGGGAGTCTAGGACCAGAGGACACAGATAGAGTGGATGTGGAGAGGATGTTTCCTATAGTGGGGAAGTCTAGGACCAGAGGACACAGATAGAGTGGATGTGGAGAGGATGTTTCCTATAGTGGGGGAGTCTGGGACCAGAGGACACAGATAGAGTGGATGTGGAGAGGATGTTTCCTATAGTGGGGGAGTCTGGGACCAGAGGACACAGATAGAGTGGATGTGGAGAGGATGTTTCCTATAGTGGGGGAGTCTAGGACCAGAGGACACAGATAGAGTGGATGTGGAGAGGATGTTTCCTGTATTGGGGGAGTCTAGGACCAGAGGACACAGATAGAGTGGATGTGGAGAGGATGTTTCCTATAGTGGGGGAGTCTGGGACCAGAGGACACAGATAGAGTGGATGTGGAGAGGATGTTTCCTATAGTGGGGGAGTCTAGGAGCAGAGGACACAGATAGAGTGGATGTGGAGAGGATGTTTCCTATAGTGGGGGAGTCTGGGACCAGAGGACACAGAGAGGGTGGATGTGGAGAGGATGTTTCCTATAGTGGGGGAGTCTAGGAGCAGAGAACACAAATAAAGTGGATGTGGAGAGGATGTGTCCTATAGTGCGGGAGTCTAGGAGCAGAGGACACAGATAGATTGGATGTGGAGAGTATGTTTCCTGTATTGGGGGAGTCTGGGACCAGAGGACACAAATAGAGTGGATGTGAAGAGGATGTTTTCTATATTGGGGGAGTCTAGGACCAGAGGACCCAGATAGAGTGGATGTGGAGAGGATGTTTCCTGTATTAGGGGAGTCTGGGACCAGAGGACACAAATAGAGTGGATGTGGAGAGGATGTTTCCTGTATTAGGGGAGTCTGGGACCAGAGGACACAAATAGAGTGGATGTGGAGAGGATGTTTCCTGTAGTGGGGGAGTCTTGGAGCAGAGGACACAAATAGAGTGGATGTGGAGAGGATGTTTCCTATATTGGGGGAGTCTAGGACCAGAGGACCCAGATAGAGTGGATGTGGAGAGGATGTTTCCTGTATTGGGGGAGTCTGGGACCAGAGGACACAGATAGAGTGGATGTGGAGAGGATGTTTCCTATAGTGGGGGAGTCTAGGACCAGAGGACACAGAGAGAGTGGATGTGGAGAGGATGTTTCCTATAGTGGGGGAGTCTAGGACCAGAGGACACAGATAGAGTGGATGTGGAGAGGATGTTTCCTATAGTGGGGGAGTCTGGGACCAGAGGACACAGATAGAGTGGATGTGGAGAGGATGTGTCCTATAGTGGGGGAGTCTAGGACCAGAGGACACAGATAGAGTGGATGTGGAGAGTATGTTTCCTGTATTGGGGGAGTCTGGGACCAGAGGACACAGATAGAGTGGATGTGGAGAGGATGTTTCCTATAGTGGGGGAGTCTAGGACCAGAGGACACAGATAGAGTGGATGTGGAGAGGATGTTTCCTGTAGTGGGGGAGTCTGGGACCAGAGGACACAGATAGAGTGGATGTGGAGAGGATGTTTCCTGTAGTGGGGGAGTCTAGGACCAGAGGACACAGATAGAGTGGATGTGGAGAGGATGTTTCCTATAGTGGGGGAGTCTGGGACCAGAGGACACAGATAGAGTGGATGTGGAGAGGATGTTTCCTATAGTGGGGGAGTCTAGGAGCAGAGGACACAGATAGAGTGGATGTGGAGAGGATGTTTCCTATAGTGGGGGAGTCTGGGACCAGAGGACACAGATAGAGTGGATGTGGAGAGGATGTTTCCTATAGTGGGGGAGTCTAGGACCAGAGGACACAGATAGAGTGGATGTGGAGAGGATGTGTCCTATAGTGGGGGAGTCTAGGAGCAGAGGACACAGATAGAGTGGATGTGGAGAGTATGTTTCCTGTATTGGGGGAGTCTGGGACCAGAGGACACAAATAGAGTGGATGTGGAGAGGATGTTTCCTATATTGGGGGAGTCTAGGACCAGAGGACACAGATAGAGTGGATGTGGAGAGGATGTTTCCTGTATTGGGGGAGTCTGGGACCAGAGGACACAAATAGAGTGGATGTGGAGAGGATGTTTCCTGTACTGGGGGAGTCTGGGACCAGAGGACACAAATAGAGTGGATGTGGAGAGGATGTTTCCTGTACTGGGGGAGTCTGGGACCAGAGGACACAAATAGAGTGGATGTGGAGAGGATGTTTCCAATAGTGGGGGAGTCTAGGACCAGAGGACACAGATAGAGTGGATGTGGAGAGGATGTTTCCTATATTGGGGGAGTCTGGGACCAGAGGACACAGATAGAGTGGATGTGGAGAGGATGTTTCCTATAGTGGGGGAGTCTAGGACCAGAGGACACAGAGAGAGTGGATGTGGAGAGGATGTTTCCTATAGTGGGGGAGTCTAGGACCAGAGGACACAGATAGAGTGGATGTGGAGAGTATGTTTCCTATCGTGGGGGAGTCTGGGACCAGAGGACACAGATAGAGTGGATGTGGAGAGGATGTGTCCTATAGTGGGGGAGTCTAGGACCAGAGGACACAGATAGAGTGGATGTGGAGAGTATGTTTCCTGTATTGGGGGAGTCTGGGACCAGAGGACACAGATAGAGTGGATGTGGAGAGGATGTTTCCTATAGTGGGGGAGTCTAGGACCAGAGGACACAGATAGAGTGGATGTGGAGAGGATGTTTCCTGTAGTGGGGGAGTCTGGGACCAGAGGACACAGATAGAGTGGATGTGGAGAGGATGTTTCCTGTAGTGGGGGAGTCTAGGACCAGAGGACACAGATAGAGTGGATGTGGAGAGGATGTTTCCTATAGTGGGGGAGTCTGGGACCAGAGGACACAGATAGAGTGGATGTGGAGAGGATGTTTCCTATAGTGGGGGAGTCTAGGACCAGAGGACACAGATAGAGTGGATGTGGAGAGGATGTTTCCTATAGTGGGGGAGTCTGGGACCAGAGGACACAGATAGAGTGGATGTGGAGAGGATGTTTCCTATAGTGGGGGAGTCTAGGACCAGAGGACACAGATAGAGTGGATGTGGAGAGGATGTGTCCTATAGTGGGGGAGTCTAGGACCAGAGGACACAGATAGAGTGGATGTGGAGAGTATGTTTCCTGTATTGGGGGAGTCTGGGACCAGAGGACACAAATAGAGTGGATGTGGAGAGGATGTTTCCTATATTGGGGGAGTCTAGGACCAGAGGACACAGATAGAGTGGATGTGGAGAGGATGTTTCCTGTATTGGGGGAGTCTGGGACCAGAGGACACAGATAGAGTGGATGTGGAGAGGATGTTTCCTGTAGTGGGGGAGTCTGGGACCAGAGGACACAGATAGAGTGGATGTGGAGAGGATGTTTCCTGTAGTGGGGGAGTCTAGGACCAGAGGACACAGATAGAGTGGATGTGGAGAGGATGTTTCCTATAGTGGGGGAGTCTAGGACCAGAGGACACAGATAGAGTGGATGTGGAGAGGATGTTTCCTATAGTGGGGGAGTCTGGGACCAGAGGACACAGATAGAGTGGATGTGGAGAGGATGTTTCCTATAGTGGGGGAGTCTAGGACCAGAGGACACAGAGAGAGTGGATGTGGAGAGGATGTTTCCTATAGTGGGGGAGTCTGGGACCAGAGGACACAGATAGAGTGGATGTGGAGAGGATGTTTCCTATAGTGGGGGAGTCTGGGACCAGAGGACACAGATAGAGTGGATGTGGAGAGGATGTTTCCTATAGTGGGGGAGTCTAGGAGCAGAGGACACAGATAGAGTGGATGTGGAGAGTATGTTTCCTGTAGTGGGGGAGTCTGGGACCAGAGGACACAGATAGAGTGGATGTGGAGAGGATGTTTCCTATAGTGGGGGAGTCTAGGACCAGAGGACACAGATAGAGTGGATGTGGAGAGGATGTTTCCTATAGTGGGGGAGTCTGGGACCAGAGGACACAGATAGAGTGGATGTGGAGAGGATGTTTCCTATAGTGGGGGAGTCTAGGACCAGAGGACACAGATAGAGTGGATGTGGAGAGGATGTTTCCTATAGTGGGGGAGTCTGGGACCAGAGGACACAGATAGAGTGGATGTGGAGAGGATGTTTCCTATAGTGGGGGAGTCTAGGAGCAGAGGACACAGATAGAGTGGATGTGGAGAGGATGTTTCCTATAGTGGGGGAGTCTGGGACCAGAGGACACAGATAGTGTGGATGTGGAGAGGATGTTTCCTATAGTGGTGGGAGTCTAGGACCAGAGGACACAGATAGAGTGGATGTGGAGAGGATGTGTCCTATAGTGGGGGAGTCTAGGACCAGAGGACACAGATAGAGTGGATGTGGAGAGTATGTTTCCTGTATTGGGGGAGTCTGGGACCAGAGGACACAGAGTGGATGTGGAGAGGATGTTTCCTATAGTGGGGGAGTCTAGGACCAGAGGACACAGATAGAGTGGATGTGGACAGGATGTTTCCTATATTGGGGGAGTCTGGGACCAGAGGACACAGATAGAGTGGATGTGGAGAGGATGTTTCCTGTAGTGGGGGAGTCTGGGACCAGAGGACACAGATAGGGTGGATGTGGAGAGGATGTTTCCTGTAGTGGGGGAGTCATGGAGCAGAGGACACAAATAAAGTGGATGTGGAGAGGATGTTTCCTATAGTGGGGGAGTCTAGGACCAGAGGACACAGATAGAGTGGATGTGGAGAGGATGTTTCCTATATTGGGGGAGTCTGGGACCAGAGGACACAGATAGAGTGGATGTGGAGAGGATGTTTCCTATAGTGGGGGAGTCTAGGACCAGAGGACACAGATAGAGTGGATGTGGAGAGGATGTTTCCTATAGTGGGGGAGTCTGGGACCAGAGGACACAGATAGAGTGGATGTGGAGAGGATGTTTCCTATAGTGGGGGAGTCTGGGACCAGAGGACACAGATAGAGTGGATGTGGAGAGGATGTTTCCTATAGTGGGGGAGTCTAGGAGCAGAGGACACAGATAGAGTGGATGTGGAGAGTATGTTTCCTGTATTGGGGGAGTCTGGGACCAGAGGACACAAATAGAGTGGATGTGGAGAGGATGTTTCCTATATTGGGGGAGTCTAGGACCAGAGGACCCAGATAGAGTGGATGTGGAGAGGATGTTTCCTGTAGTGGGGGAGTCTGGGACCAGAGGACACAAATAGAGTGGATGTGGAGAGGATGTTTCCTGTAGTGGGGGAGTCTAGGACCAGAGGACACAGATAGAGTGGATGTGGAGAGGATGTTTCCTGTAGTGGGGGAGTCTGGGACCAGAGGACACAGATAGAGTGGATGTGGAGAGGATGTTTCCTATAGTGGGGGAGTCTGGGACCAGAGGACACAGATAGAGTGGATGTGGAGAGGATGTTTCCTATAGTGGGGGAGTCTGGGACCAGAGGACACAGATAGAGTGGATGTGGAGAGGATGTTTCCTATAGTGGGGGAGTCTAGGACCAGAGGACACAGATAGAGTGGATGTGGAGAGGATGTTTCCTATAGTGGGGGAGTCTGGGACCAGAGGACACAGATAGAGTGGATGTGGAGAGGATGTTTCCTGTAGTGGGGGAGTCTGGGACCAGAGGACACAAATAGAGTGGATGTGGAGAGGATGTTTCCTGTAGTGGGGGAGTCTAGGACCAGAGGACACAGAGAGAGTGGATGTGGAGAGGATGTTTCCTATAGTGGGGGAGTCTAGGACCAGAGGACACAGATAGAGTGGATGTGGAGAGGATGTTTCCTATAGTGGGGGAGTCTGGGACCAGAGGACACAGATAGAGTGGATGTGGAGAGGATGTTTCCTATAGTGGGGGAGTCTGGGACCAGAGGACACAGATAGAGTGGATGTGGAGAGGATGTTTCCTATAGTGGGGGAGTCTAGGACCAGAGGACACAGATAGAGTGGATGTGGAGAGGATGTTTCCTATAGTGGGGGAGTCTAGGACCAGAGGACACAGATAGAGTGGATGTGGAGAGGATGTTTCCTATAGTGGGGGAGTCTAGGACCAGAGGACACAGATAGAGTGGATGTGGAGAGGATGTTTCCTGTAGTGGGGGAGTCTAGGACCAGAGGACACAGATAGAGTGGATGTGGAGAGGATGTTTCCTGTAGTGGGGGAGTCTGGGACCAGAGGACACAGATAGAGTGGATGTGGAGAGGATGTTTCCTGTAGTGGGGGAGTCTGGTACCAGAGGACACAGAGAGAGTGGATGTGGAGAGGATGTTTCCTATTGTGGGGGAGTCTGGTACCAG
Organism: Mobula hypostoma; assembly: GCF_963921235.1. Classification (NCBI taxonomy): domain Eukaryota; kingdom Metazoa; phylum Chordata; class Chondrichthyes; order Myliobatiformes; family Myliobatidae; genus Mobula; species Mobula hypostoma. Next base: position 93,608,429 of record NC_086101.1, read on the forward strand.
AGGACACAGATAGAGTGGATGTGGAGAGGATGTTTCCCATAGTGGGGGAGTCTGGGACCAGAGGACACAGATAGAGTGGATGTGGAGAGGATGTTTCCTATAGTGGGGGAGTCTGGGACCAGAGGACACAGATAGAGTGGATGTGGAGAGTATGTTTCCTATAGTGGGGGAGTCTGGGACCAGAGGACACAGATAGAGTGGATGTGGAGAGTATGTTTCCTATAGTGGGGGAGTCTGGGACCAGAGGACACAGATAGGGTGGATGTGGAGAGGATGTTTCCTATAGTGGGGGAGTCTAGGACCAGAGGACACAGATAGAGTGGATGTGGAGAGTATGTTTCCTGTATTGGGGGAGTCTAGGACCAGAGGACACAGATAGAGTGGGTGTGGAGAGTATGTTTCCTATAGTGGGGGAGTCTGGGACCAGAAGACACAGATAGAGTGGATGTGGAGAGGATGTGTCCTATAGTGGGGGAGTCTGGGACCAGAGGACACAGACAGAGTGGATGTGGAGAGTATGTTTCCTATAGTGGGGGAGTCTAGGACCAGAGGACACAGATAGAGTGGATGTGGAGAGGATGTTTCCTATAGTGGGGGAGTCTAGGACCAGAGGACACAGATAGAGTGGATGTGGAGAGGATGTTTCCTATAGTGGGGGAGTCTGGGACCAGAGGACACAGATAGAGTGGATGTGGAGAGGATGTTTCCTATAGTGGGGGAGTCTAGGACCAGAGGACACAGATAGTGATGTGGAGGGATAGAGTGGATGTGGAGAGGATGTTTCCTATAGTGGGGGAGTCTAGGAGCAGAGGACACAGATAGAGTTGATGTGGAGAGGATGTTTCCTATAGTGGGGGAGTCTGGGACCAGAGGACACAGATAGAGTGGATGTGGAGAGGATGTTTCCTATAGTGGGGGAGTCTAGGACCAGAGGACACAGATAGAGTGGATGTGGAGAGGATGTGTCCTATAGTGGGGGAGTCTAGGAGCAGAGGACACAGATATAGTGGATGTGGAGAGTATGTTTCCTGTATTGTGGGAGTCTGGGACCAGAGGACACAGATAGAGTGGATGTGGAGAGGATGTTTCCTATAGTGGGGGAGTCTAGGACCAGAGGACACAGATAGAGTGGATGTGGAGAGGATGTTTCCTGTAGTGGGGGAGTCTGGGACCAGAGGACACATATAGAGTGGATGTGGAGAGGATGTTTCCTGTAGTGGGGGAGTCTGGGACCAGAGGACACAAATAGAGTGGATGTGGAGAGGATGTTTCCTATAGTGGGGGAGTCTAGGACCAGAGGACACAGATAGAGTGGATGTGGAGAGGATGTTTCCTGTATTGGGGGAGTCTGGGACCAGAGGACACAGATAGAGTGGATGTGGAGAGGATGTTTCCTGTATTGGGGGAGTCTGGGACCAGAGGACACAGATAGAGTGGATGTGGAGAGGATGTTTCCTGTAGTGGGGGAGTCTTGGACCAGAGGACACAAATAGAGTGGATGTGGAGAGGATGTTTCCTATATTGGGGGAGTCTAGGACCAGAGGACACAGATAGAGTGGATGTGGAGAGGATGTTTCCTGTATTGGGGGAGTCTGGGACCAGAGGACACAGATAGAGTGGATGTGGAGAGGATGTTTCCTGTAGTGGGGGAGTCTAGGACCAGAGGACACAGAGAGAGTGGATGTGGAGAGGATGTTTCCTATAGTGGGGGAGTCTAGGACCAGAGGACACAGATAGAGTGGATGTGGAGAGGATGTTTCCTATAGTGGGGGAGTCTGGGACCAGAGGACACAGATAGAGTTGATGTGGAGAGGATGTTTCCTATAGTGGGGGAGTCTAGGACCAGAGGACACAGATAGAGTGGATGTGGAGAGGATGTGTCCTATAGTGGGGGAGTCTAGGAGCAGAGGACACAGATAGAGTGGATGTGGAGAGTATGTTTCCTGTATTGGGGGAGTCTGGGACCAGAGGACACAAATAGAGTGGATGTGGAGAGGATGTGTCCTATAGTGGGGGAGTCTAGGACCAGAGGACACAGATAGAGTGGATGTGGAGAGGATGTTTCCTGTACTGGGGGAGTCTGGGACCAGAGGACACAAATAGAGTGGATGTGGAGAGGATGTTTCCTGTAGTGGGGGAGTCGAGGACCAGAGGACAAGAGAGAGTGGATGTGGAGAGGATGTTTCCTATAGTGGGGGAGTCTAGGACCAGAGGACACAGATAGAGTGGATGTGGAGAGGATGTTTCCTATAGTGGGGGAGTCTGGGACCAGAGGACACAGATAGAGTTGATGTGGAGAGGATGTTTCCTATAGTGGGGGAGTCTGGGACCAGAGGACACAGATAGAGTGGATGTGGAGAGGATGTTTCCTATAGTGGGGGAGTCTAGGACAGAACACAGATAGAGGATGTGGAGAGGATGTTTCCTATAGTGGGGGAGTCTGGGACCAGAGGACACAGATAGAGTGGATGTGGAGAGGATGTGTCCTATAGTGGGGGAGTCTGGACCAGAGGACACAGATAGAGTGGATGTGGAGAGGATGTTTCCTATAGTGGGGGAGTCTAGGACCAGAGGACACAGATAGAGTGGATGTGGAGAGGATGTTTCCTATAGTGGGGGAGTCTGGGACCAGAGGACACAGATAGAGTGGATGTGGAGAGGATGTTTCCTATAGTGGGGGAGTCTAGGACCAGAGGACACAGATAGAGTGGATGTGGAGAGGATGTTTCCTGTAGTGGGGGAGTCTAGGACCAGAGGACACAGATAGAGTGGATGTGGAGAGTATGTTTCCTATAGTGGGGGAGTCTGGGACCAGAGGACACAGATAGAGTGGATGTGGAGAGGATGTTTCCTATAGTGGGGGAGTCTAGGACCAGAGGACACAGATAGAGTGGATGTGGAGAGGATGTTTCCTATAGTGGGGGAGTCTGGGACCAGAGGACACAGATAGAGTGGATGTGGAGAGGATGTTTCCTATAGTGGGGGAGTCTGGGACCAGAGGACACAGATAGAGTGGATGTGGAGAGGATGTTTCCTATAGTGGGGGAGTCTAGGACCAGAGGACACAGATAGAGTGGATGTGGAGAGGATGTTTCCTATAGTGGGGGAGTCTAGGACCAGAGGACACAGATAGAGTGGATGTGGAGAGGATGTTTCCTATAGTGGGGGAGTCTAGGACCAGAGGACACAGATAGAGTGGATGTGGAGAGGATGTTTCCTGTAGTGGGGGAGTCTAGGACCAGAGGACACAGATAGAGTGGATGTGGAGAGGATGTTTCCTATAGTGGGGGAGTCTGGGACCAGAGGACACAGATAGAGTGGATGTGGAGAGGATGTTTCCTATAGTGGGGGAGTCTGGGACCAGAGGACACAGATAGAGTTGATGTGGAGAGGATGTTTCCTATAGTGGGGGAGTCTAGGACCAGAGGACACAGATAGAGTGGATGTGGAGAGGATGTGTCCTATAGTGGGGGAGTCTAGGACCAGAGGACACAGATAGAGTGGATGTGGAGAGGATGTTTCCTGTAGTGGGGGAGTCTGGGACCAGAGGACACAGATAGAGTGGATGTGGAGAGGATGTTTCCTATAGTGGGGGAGTCTAGGACCAGAGGACCCAGATAGAGTGGATGTGGAGAGGATGTTTCCTGTATGGGGGAGTCTGGGACCAGAGGACACAAATAGAGTGGATGTGGAGAGGATGTTTCCTGTAGTGGGGGAGTCTGGGACCAGAGGACACAGATAGAGTGGATGTGGAGAGGATGTTTCCTATAGTGGGGGAGTCTAGGACCAGAGGACACAGATAGAGTGGATGTGGAGAGGATGTTTCCTATAGTGGGGGAGTCTAGGACCAGAGGACACAGATAGAGTGGATGTGGAGAGGATGTTTCCTATAGTGGGGGAGTCTAGGACCAGAGGACACAGATAGAGTGGATGTGGAGAGGATGTTTCCTGTAGTGGGGGAGTCTGGGACCAGAGGACACAGATAGAGTGGATGTGGAGAGGATGTTTCCTATAGTGAGGGAGTCTAGGACCAGAGGACACAGATAGAGTGGATTTGGAGAGGATGTTTCCTATAGTGGGGGAGTCTGGGACCAGAGGACACAGATAGAGTGGATGTGGAGAGGATGTTTCCTATAGTGGGGGAGTCTAGGACCAGAGGACACAGATAGAGTGGATGTGGAGAGGATGTTTCCTATAGTGGGGGAGTCTGGGACCAGAGGACACAGATAGAGTGGATGTGGAGAGGATGTTTCCTATAGTGGGGGAGTCTGGGACCAGAGGACACAGATAGAGTGGATGTGGAGAGGATGTTTCCTATAGTGGGGGAGTCTAGGACCAGAGGACACAGATAGAGTGGATGTGGAGAGGATGTTTCCTATAGTGGGGGAGTCTAGGACCAGAGGACACAGATAGAGTGGATGTGGAGAGGATGTTTCCTGTAGTGGGGGAGTCTGGGACCAGAGGACACAGATAGAGTGGATGTGGAGAGGATGTTTCCTGTAGTGGGGGAGTCTGGGACCAGAGGACACAGATAGAGTGGATGTGGAGAGGATGTTTCCTATAGTGGGGGAGTCTAGGACCAGAGGACACAGATAGAGTGGATGTGGAGAGGATGTTTCCTATAGTGGGGGAGTCTAGGACCAGAGGACACAGATAGAGTGGATGTGGAGAGGATGTTTCCTGTAGTGGGGGAGTCTGGGACCAGAGGACACAGATAGAGTGGATGTGGAGAGGATGTTTCCTATAGTGGGGGAGTCTAGGACCAGAGGACACAGATAGAGTGGATGTGGAGAGGATGTTTCCTATAGTGGGGGAGTCTAGGACCAGAGGACACAGATAGAGTGGATGTGGAGAGGATGTTTCCTATAGTGGGGGAGTCTGGGACCAGAGGACACAGATAGAGTGGATGTGGAGAGGATGTGTCCTATAGTGGGGGAGTCTAGGACCAGAGGACACAGATAGAGTGGATGTGGAGAGTATGTTTCCTGTAGTGGGGGAGTCTGGGACCAGAGGACACAGATAGAGTGGATGTGGAGAGGATGTTTCCTATAGTGGGGGAGTCTGGGACCAGAGGACACAGATAGAGTGGATGTGGAGAGGATGTTTCCTATAGTGGGGGAGTCTGGGACCAGAGGACACAGATAGAGTGGATGTGGAGAGGATGTTTCCTATAGTGGGGGAGTCTGGGACCAGAGGACACAGATAGAGTGGATGTGGAGAGGATGTTTCCTATAGTGGGGGGAGTCTGGGACCAGAGGAGACAGATAGAGTGGATGTGGAGAGGATGTTTCCTATAGTGTGGGAGTCTAGGAGCAGAGGACACAGATAGAGTGGATGTGGAGAGGATGTTTCCTATAGTGGGGGAGTCTGGGACCAGAGGACACAGATAGAGTGGATGTGGAGAGGATGTTTCCTATAGTGGGGGAGTCTAGGAGCAGAGGACACAAATAGAGTGGATGTGGAGAGGATGTGTCCTATAGTGGGGGAGTCTAGGAGCAGAGGACACAGATAGAGTGGATGTGGAGAGGATGTTTCCTGTATTGGGGGAGTCTGGGACCAGAGGACACAAATAGAGTGGATGTGGAGAGGATGTTTTCTATATTGGGGGAGTCTAGGACCAGAGGACACAGATAGAGTGGATGTGGAGAGGATGTTTCCTGTATTAGGGGAGTCTGGGACCAGAGGACACAAATAGAGTGGATGTGGAGAGGATGTTTCCTGTATTAGGGGAGTCTGGGACCAGAGGACACAAATAGAGTGGATGTGGAGAGGATGTTTCCTGTAGTGGGGGAGTCTTGGAGCAGAGGACACAAATAGAGTGGATGTGGAGAGGATGTTTCCTATATTGGGGGAGTCTAGGACCAGAGGACACAGATAGAGTGGATGTGGAGAGGATGTTTCCTGTATTGGGGGAGTCTGGGACCAGAGGACACAGATAGAGTGGATGTGGAGAGGATGTTTCCTATAGTGGGGGAGTCTAGGACCAGAGGACACAGAGAGAGTGGATGTGGAGAGGATGTTTCCTATAGTGGGGGAGTCTAGGACCAGAGGACACAGATAGAGTGGATGTGGAGAGGATGTTTCCTATAGTGGGGGAGTCTGGGACCAGAGGACACAGATAGAGTGGATGTGGAGAGGATGTTTCCTATAGTGGGGGAGTCTAGGACCAGAGGACACAGATAGAGTGGATGTGGAGAGTATGTTTCCTGTATTGGGGGAGTCTGGGACCAGAGGACACAGATAGAGTGGATGTGGAGAGGATGTTTCCTATAGTGGGGGAGTCTAGGACCAGAGGACACAGATAGAGTGGATGTGGAGAGGATGTTTCCTGTACTGGGGGAGTCTGGGACCAGAGGACACAGATAGAGTGGATGTGGAGAGGATGTTTCCTGTAGTGGGGGAGTCTAGGACCAGAGGACACAGATAGAGTGGATGTGGAGAGGATGTTTCCTATAGTGGGGGAGTCTGGGACCAGAGGACACAGATAGAGTGGATGTGGAGAGGATGTTTCCTATAGTGGGGGAGTCTGGGACCAGAGGACACAGATAGAGTGGATGTGGAGAGGATGTTTCCTATAGTGGGGGAGTCTGGGACCAGAGGACACAGATAGAGTGGATGTGGAGAGGATGTTTCCTATAGTGGGGGAGTCTAGGACCAGAGGACACAGATAGAGTGGATGTGGAGAGGGATGTTTCCTATAGTGGGGGAGTCTGGGACCAGAGGACACAGATAGAGTGGATGTGGAGAGGATGTTTCCTATAGTGGGGGAGTCTAGGACCAGAGGACACAGATAGAGTGGATGTGGAGAGGATGTTTCCTGTAGTGGGGGAGTCTGGGACCAGAGGACACAGATAGAGTGGATGTGGAGAGGATGTTTCCTGTAGTGGGGGAGTCTAGGACCAGAGGACACAGATAGAGTGGATGTGGAGAGGATGTTTCCTATAGTGGGGGAGTCTAGGACCAGAGGACACAGATAGAGTGGATGTGGAGAGGATGTTTCCTATAGTGGGGGAGTCTGGGACCAGAGGACACAGATAGAGTGGATGTGGAGAGGATGTTTCCTATAGTGGGGGAGTCTGGGACCAGAGGACACAGATAGGGTGGATGTGGAGAGGATGTTTCCTATAGTGGGGGAGTCTAGGACCAGAGGACACAGATAGAGTGGATGTGGAGAGGATGTTTCCTATAGTGGGGGAGTCTAGGACCAGAGGACACAGATAGAGTGGATGTGGAGAGGATGTGTCCTATAGTGGGGGAGTCTAGGAGCAGAGGACACAGATAGAGTGGATGTGGAGAGTATGTTTCCTGTATTGGGGGAGTCTAGGACCAGAGGACACAGATAGAGTGGATGTGGAGAGGATGTTTCCTGTAGTGGGGGAGTCTGGGACCAGAGGACACAGATAGAGTGGATGTGGAGAGGATGTTTCCTGTAGTGGGGGAGTCTAGGACCAGAGGACACAGATAGAGTGGATGTGGAGAGGATGTTTCCTATAGTGGGGGAGTCTAGGACCAGAGGACACAGATAGAGTGGATGTGGAGAGGATGTTTCCTGTAGTGGGGGAGTCTGGGACCAGAGGACACAGATAGAGTGGATGTGGAGAGGATGTTTCCTATAGTGAGGGAGTCTAGGACCAGAGGACACAGATAGAGTGGATGTGGAGAGGATGTTTCCTATAGTGGGGGAGTCTGGGACCAGAGGACACAGATAGAGTGGATGTGGAGAGGATGTTTCCTATAGTGGGGGAGTCTGGGACCAGAGGACACAGATAGAGTGGATGTGGAGAGGATGTTTCCTATAGTGGGGGAGTCTAGGACCAGAGGACACAGATAGAGTGGATGTGGAGAGTATGTTTCCTGTAGTGGGGGAGTCTGGGACCAGAGGACACAGATAGAGTGGATGTGGAGAGGATGTTTCCTATAGTGGGGGAGTCTAGGACCAGAGGACACAGATAGAGTGGATGTGGAGAGGATGTTTCCTGTAGTGGGGGAGTCTGGGACCAGAGGACACAAATAGAGTGGATGTGGAGAGGATGTTTCCTGTAGTGGGGGAGTCTAGGACCAGAGGACACAGATAGAGTGGATGTGGAGAGGATGTTTCCTATAGTGGGGGAGTCTGGGACCAGAGGACACAGATAGAGTGGATGTGGAGAGGATGTTTCCTATAGTGGGGGAGTCTGGGACCAGAGGACACAGATAGAGTGGATGTGGAGAGGATGTTTCCTATAGTGGGGGAGTCTAGGACCAGAGGACACAGATAGAGTGGATGTGGAGAGGATGTTTCCTATAGTGGGGGAGTCTAGGACCAGAGGACACAGATAGAGTGGATGTGGAGAGGATGTTTCCTATAGTGGGGGAGTCTGGGACCAGAGGACACAGATAGAGTGGATGTGGAGAGGATGTTTCCTATAGTGGGGGAGTCTAGGACCAGAGGACACAGATAGAGTGGATGTGGAGAGGATGTTTCCTATAGTGGGGGAGTCTGGGACCAGAGGACACAGATAGAGTGGATGTGGAGAGGATGTTTCCTATAGTGGGGGAGTCTGGGACCAGAGGACACAGATAGAGTGGATGTGGAGAGGATGTTTCCTATAGTGGGGGAGTCTGGGACCAGAGGACACAGATAGGGTGGATGTGGAGAGGATGTTTCCTATAGTGGGGGAGTCTAGGAGCAGAGAACACAGATAGAGTTGATGTGGAGAGGATGTTTCCTATAGTGGGGGAGTCTAGGACCAGAGGACACAGATAGAGTGGATGTGGAGAGGATGTTTCCTATAGTGGGGGAGTCTAGGACCAGAGGACACAGATAGAGTGGATGTGGAGAGGATGTTTCCTGTATTGGGGGAGTCTAGGACCAGAGGACACAGATAGAGTGGATGTGGAGAGGATGTTTCCTATAGTGGGGGAGTCTGGGACCAGAGGACACAGATAGAGTGGATGTGGAGAGGATGTTTCCTGTAGTGGGGGAGTCTAGGACCAGAGGACACAGAGAGAGTGGATGTGGAGAGGATGTTTCCTATAGTGGGGGAGTCTGGGACCAGAGGACACAGATAGAGTGGATGTGGAGAGGATGTTTCCTATAGTGGGGGAGTCTGGGACCAGAGGACACAGATAGAGTGGATGTGGAGAGTATGTTTCCTATAGTGGGGGAGTCTGGGACCAGAGGACACAGACAGAGTGGATGTGGAGAGTATGTTTCCTATAGTGGGGGAGTCTGGGACCAGAGGACACAGATAGAGTGGATGTGGAGAGGATGTTTCCTATAGTGGGGGAGTCTGGGACCAGAGGACACAGATAGGGTGGATGTGGAGAGGATGTTTCCTATAGTGGGGGAGTCTAGGACCAGAGGACACAGATAGAGTGGATGTGGAGAGTATGTTTCCTGTATTGGGGGAGTCTAGGACCAGAGGACACAGATAGAGTGGGTGTGGAGAGTATGTTTCCTATAGTGGGGGAGTCTGGGACCAGAGGACACAGATAGAGTGGATGTGGAGAGGATGTGTCCTATAGTGGGGGAGTCTGGGACCAGAGGACACAGACAGAGTTGATGTGGAGAGGATGTTTCCTATAGTGGGGGAGTCTGGGACCAGAGGACACAGATAGAGTGGATGTGGAGAGGATGTTTCCTATAGTGGGGGAGTCTAGGACCAGAGGACACAGATAGAGTGGATGTGGAGAGGATGTTTCCTATAGTGGGGGAGTCTGGGACCAGAGGACACAGATAGAGTGGATGTGGAGAGGATGTTTCCTATAGTGGGGGAGTCTAGGACCAGAGGACACAGATAGAGTGGATGTGGAGAGGATGTTTCCTATAGTGGGGGAGTCTAGGACCAGAGGACACAGATAGAGTTGATGTGGAGAGGATGTTTCCTATAGTGGGGGAGTCTGGGACCAGAGGACACAGATAGAGTGGATGTGGAGAGGATGTTTCCTATAGTGGGGGAGTCTAGGACCAGAGGACACAGATAGAGTGGATGTGGAGAGGATGTGTCCTATAGTGGGGGAGTCTAGGACCAGAGGACACAGATAGAGTGGATGTGGAGAGTATGTTTCCTGTATTGGGGGAGTCTGGGACCAGAGGACACAGATAGAGTGGATGTGGAGAGGATGTTTCCTATAGTGGGGGAGTCTAGGACCAGAGGACACAGATAGAGTGGATGTGGAGAGGATGTTTCCTGTAGTGGGGGAGTCTGGGACCAGAGGACACAAATAGAGTGGATGTGGAGAGGATGTTTCCTGTACTGGGGGAGTCTGGGACCAGAGGACACAGATAGAGTGGATGTGGAGAGGATGTTTCCAATAGTGGGGGAGTCTAGGACCAGAGGACACAGATAGAGTGGATGTGGAGAGTATGTTTCCTGTATTGGGGGAGTCTAGGACCAGAGGACACAGATAGAGTGGGTGTGGAGAGTATGTTTCCTATAGTGGGGGAGTCTGGGACCAGAGGACACAGATAGAGTGGATGTGGAGAGGATGTGTCCTATAGTGGGGGAGTCTGGGACCAGAGGACACAGACAGAGTTGATGTGGAGAGTATGTTTCCTATAGTGGGGGAGTCTAGGACCAGAGGACACAGATAGAGTGGATGTGGAGAGGATGTTTCCAATAGTGGGGGAGTCTAGGACCAGAGGACACAGATAGAGTGGATGTGGAGCGTATGTTTCCTATCGTGGGGGAGTCTGGGACCAGAGGACACAGATAGAGTGGATGTGGAGAGGATGTTTCCTATAGTGGGGGAGTCTAGGACCAGAGGACACAGATAGAGTGGATGTGGAGAGGATGTTTCCTATAGTCGGGGAGTCTAGGAGCAGAGAACACAGATAGAGTTGATGTGGAGAGGATGTTTCCTACAGTGGGGGAGTCTGGGACCAGAGGACACAGATAGGGTGGATGTGGAGAGGATGTTTCCTATAGTGGGGGAGTCTTGGAGCAGAGGACACAAATAAAGTGGATGTGGAGAGGATGTGTCCTATAGTGGGGGAGTCTAGGAGCAGAGGACACAGATAGAGTGGATGTGGAGAGTATGTTTCCTGTATTGGGGGAGTCTGGGACCAGAGGACACAAATAGAGTGGATGTGGAGAGGATGTTTCCTATAGTGGGGGAGTCTAGGACCAGAGGACACAGATAGAGTGGATGTGGAGAGGATGTTTCCTGTATTAGGGGAGTCTGGGACCAGAGGACACAAATAGAGTGGATGTGGAGAGGATGTTTCCTGTATTAGGGGAGTCTGGGACCAGAGGACACAAATAGAGTGGATGTGGAGAGGATGTTTCCTGTAGTGGGGGAGTCTTGGAGCAGAGGACACAAATAGAGTGGATGTGGAGAGGATGTTTCCTATATTGGGGGAGTCTAGGACCAGAGGACACAGATAGAGTGGATGTGGAGAGGATGTTTCCTGTATTGGGGGAGTCTGGGACCAGAGGACACAGATAGAGTGGATGTGGAGAGGATGTTTCCTATAGTGGGGGAGTCTAGGACCAGAGGACAGAGAGAGAGTGGATGTGGAGAGGATGTTTCCTATAGTGGGGGAGTTTAGGACCAGAGGACACAGATAGAGTGGATGTGGAGAGGATGTTTCCTATAGTGGGGGAGTCTGGGACCAGAGGACACAGATAGAGTTGATGTGGAGAGGATGTTTCCTATAGTGGGGGAGTCTAGGACCAGAGGACACAGATAGAGTGGATGTGGAGAGGATGTGTCCTATAGTGGGGGAGTCTAGGAGCAGAGGACACAGATAGAGTGGATGTGGAGAGTATGTTTCCTGTATTGGGGGAGTCTGGGACCAGAGGACACAGATAGAGTGGATGTGGAGAGGATGTTTCCTATAGTGGGGGAGTCTAGGACCAGAGGACACAGATAGAGTGGATGTGGAGAGGATGTTTCCTGTAGTGGGGGAGTCTGGGACCAGAGGACACAGATAGAGTGGATGTGGAGAGGATGTTTCCTGTAGTGGGGGAGTCTAGGACCAGAGGACACAGATAGAGTGGATGTGGAGAGGATGTTTCCTATAGTGGGGGAGTCTAGGACCAGAGGACACAGATAGAGTGGATGTGGAGAGGATGTTTCCTATAGTGGGGGAGTCTGGGACCAGAGGACACAGATAGAGTGGATGTGGAGAGGATGTTTCCTATAGTGGGGGAGTCTGGGACCAGAGGACACAGATAGAGTGGATGTGGAGAGGATGTGTCCTATAGTGGGGGAGTCTGGGACCAGAGGACACAGACAGAGTGGATGTGGAGAGTATGTTTCCTATAGTGGGGGAGTCTGGGACCAGAGGACACAGATAGAGTGGATGTGGAGAGGATGTTTCCTATAGTGGGGGAGTCTAGGACCAGAGGACACAGATAGAGTGGATGTGGAGAGGATGTTTCCTATAGTGGGGGAGTCTGGGACCAGAGGACACAGATAGAGTGGATGTGGAGAGGATGTTTCCTATAGTGGGGGAGTCTAGGACCAGAGGACACAGATAGAGTGGATGTGGAGAGGATGTTTCCTATAGTGGGGGAGTCTAGGAGCAGAGGACACAGATAGAGTTGATGTGGAGAGGATGTTTCCTATAGTGGGGGAGTCTGGGACCAGAGGACACAGATAGGGTGGATGTGGAGAGGATGTTTCCTATAGTGGGGGGTCTTGGAGCAGAGGACACAAATAAAGTGGATGTGGAGAGGATGTGTCCTATAGTGGGGGAGTCTAGGAGCAGAGGACACAGATAGAGTGGATGTGGAGAGTATGTTTCCTGTATTGGGGGAGTCTGGGACCAGAGGACACAAATAGAGTGGATGTGGAGAGGATGTTTCCTATATTGGGGGAGTCTAGGACCAGAGGACACAGATAGAGTGGATGTGGAGAGGATGTTTCCTGTATTAGGGGAGTCTGGGACCAGAGGACACAAATAGAGTGGATGTGGAGAGGATGTTTCCTGTATTGGGGGAGTCTGGGACCAGAGGACACAGATAGAGTGGATGTGGAGAGGATGTTTCCTGTAGTGGGGGAGTCTAGGACCAGAGGACACAAATAGAGTGGATGTGGAGAGGATGTTTCCTATATTGGGGGAGTCTAGGACCAGAGGACCCAGATAGAGTGGATGTGGAGAGGATGTTTCCTGTATTGGGGGAGTCTGGGACCAGAGGACACAGATAGAGTGGATGTGGAGAGGATGTTTCCTGTAGTGGGGGAGTCTAGGACCAGAGGACAGAGAGAGAGTGGATGTGGAGAGGATGTTTCCTATAGTGGGGGAGTCTGGGACCAGAGGACACAGATAGAGTGGATGTGGAGAGGATGTTTCCTATAGTGGGGGAGTCTGGGACCAGAGGACACAGATAGAGTTGATGTGGAGAGGATGTTTCCTATAGTGGGGGAGTCTAGGACCAGAGGACACAGATAGAGTGGATGTGGAGAGGATGTGTCCTATAGTGGGGGAGTCTAGGAGCAGAGGACACAGATAGAGTGGATGTGGAGAGTATGTTTCCTGTATTGGGGGAGTCTGGGACCAGAGGACACAAATAGAGTGGATGTGGAGAGGATGTTTCCTATAGTGGGGGAGTCTAGGACCAGAGGACACAGATAGAGTGGATGTGGAGAGGATGTTTCCTGTAGTGGGGGAGTCTGGGACCAGAGGACACAGATAGAGTGGATGTGGAGAGGATGTTTCCTGTAGTGGGGGAGTCTAGGACCAGAGGACACAGATAGAGTGGATGTGGAGAGGATGTTTCCTATAGTGGGGGAGTCTAGGACCAGAGGACACAGATAGAGTGGATGTGGAGAGGATGTTTCCTATAGTGGGGGAGTCTGGGACCAGAGGACACAGATAGAGTGGATGTGGAGAGGATGTTTCCTATAGTGGGGGAGTCTGGGACCAGAGGACACAGATAGAGTGGATGTGGAGAGGATGTTTCCTATAGTGGGGGAGTCTAGGACCAGAGGACACAGATAGAGTGGATGTGGAGAGGATGTTTCCTATAGTGGGGGAGTCTAGGACCAGAGGACACAGATAGAGTGGATGTGGAGAGGATGTTTCCTATAGTGGGGGAGTCTAGGACCAGAGGACACAGATAGAGTGGATGTGGAGAGGATGTTTCCTGTAGTGGGGGAGTCTAGGACCAGAGGACACAGATAGAGTGGATGTGGAGAGGATGTTTCCTGTAGTGGGGGAGTCTGGGACCAGAGGACACAAATAGAGTGGATGTGGAGAGGATGTTTCCTGTAGTGGGGGAGTCTAGGACCAGAGGACACAGAGAGAGTGGATGTGGAGAGGATGTTTCCTATAGTGGGGGAGTCTGGGACCAGAGGACACAGATAGAGTGGATGTGGAGAGGATGTTTCCTATAGTGGGGGAGTCTGGGACCAGAGGACACAGATAGAGTGGATGTGGAGAGGATGTGTCCTATAGTGGGGGAGTCTGGGACCAGAGGACACAGATAGAGTGGATGTGGAGAGTATGTTTCCTATAGTGGGGGAGTCTGGGACCAGAGGACACAGATAGAGTGGATGTGGAGAGGATGTTTCCTATAGTGGGGGAGTCTAGGACCAGAGGACACAGATAGAGTGGATGTGGAGAGGATGTGTCCTATAGTGGGGGAGTCTAGGACCAGAGGACACAGATAGAGTGGATGTGGAGAGGATGTTTCCTATAGTGGGGGAGTCTGGGACCAGAGGACACAGATAGAGTGGATGTGGAGAGGATGTTTCCTATAGTGGGGGAGTCTAGGACCAGAGGACACAGATAGAGTGGATGTGGAGAGTATGTTTCCTGTATTGGGGGAGTCTAGGACCAGAGGACACAGATAGAGTGGATGTGGAGCGTATGTTTCCTATAGTGGGGGAGTCTGGGACCAGAAGACACAGATAGACTGAATGTGGAGAGGATGTGTCCTATAGTGGGGGAGTCTAGGACCAGAGGACACAGATAGAGTGGATGTGGAGAGGATGTTTCCTATAGTGGGGGAGTCTGGGACCAGAGGACACAGATAGAGTGGATGTGGAGAGGATGTTTCCTATAGTGGGGGAGTCTGGGACCAGAGGACACAGATAGAGTGGATGTGGAGAGGATGTTTCCTATAGTGGGGGAGTCTAGGACCAGAGGACACAGATAGAGTGGATGTGGAGAGGATGTTTCCTATAGTGGGGGAGTCTAGGACCAGAGGACACAGATAGAGTGGATGTGGAGAGGATGTTTCCTATAGTGGGGGAGTCTAGGAGCAGAGGACACAGATAGAGTGGATGTGGAGAGGATGTTTCCTGTATTGGGGGAGTCTAGGACCAGAGGACACAGATAGAGTGGATGTGGAGAGGATGTTTCCTATAGTGGGGGAGTCTGGGACCAGAGGACACAGATAGAGTGGATGTGGAGAGGATGTGTCCTATAGTGGGGGAGTCTGGGACCAGAGGACACAGATAGAGTTGATGTGGAGAGGATGTTTCCTATAGTGGGGGAGTCTAGGACCAGAGGACACAGATAGAGTGGATGTGGAGAGGATGTGTCCTATAGTGGGGGAGTCTAGGACCAGAGGACACAGATAGAGTGGATGTGGAGAGTATGTTTCCTATATTGGGGGAGTCTGGGACCAGAGGACACAGATAGAGTGGATGTGGAGAGGATGTTTCCTATAGTGGGGGAGTCTAGGACCAGAGGACACAGATAGAGTGGATGTGGAGAGGATGTTTCCTGTAGTGGGGGAGTCTGGGACCAGAGGACACAGATAGAGTGGATGTGGAGAGGATGTTTCCTGTAGTGGGGGAGTCTGGGACCAGAGGACACAGATAGAGTGGATGTGGAGAGGATGTTTCCTATAGTGAGGGAGTCTAGGACCAGAGGACACAGATAGAGTGGATTTGGAGAGGATGTTTCCTATAGTGTTGGAGTCTAGGACCAGAGGACACAGATAGAGTGGATGTGGAGAGGATGTTTCCTGTAGTGAGGGAGTCTAGGACCAGATGACACGGATAGAGTGGATGTGGAGAGGATGTTTCCTGTAGTGGGGGAGTCTGGGACCAGAGGACACAGATAGAGTGGATGTGGAGAGGATGTTTCCTATAGTGGGGGAGTCTAGGACCAGAGGACACAGATAGAGTGGATGTGGAGAGGATGTTTCCTATAGTGGGGGAGTCTGGGACCAGAGGACACAGATAGAGTGGATGTGGAGAGGATGTTTCCTATAGTGGGGGAGTCTAGGACCAGAGGACACAGATAGAGTGGATGTGGAGAGGATGTTTCCTATAGTGGGGGAGTCTGGGACCAGAGGACACAGATAGAGTGGATGTGGAGAGGATGTTTCCTATAGTGGGGGAGTCTAGGACCAGAGGACACAGATAGAGTGGATGTGGAGAGGATGTTTCCTATAGTGGGGGAGTCTGGGACCAGAGGACACAGATAGAGTGGATGTGGAGAGGATGTTTCCTATAGTGGGGGAGTCTAGGACCAGAGGACACAGATAGAGTGGATGTGGAGAGGATGTTTCCTATAGTGGGGGAGTCTAGGACCAGAGGACACAGATAGAGTGGATGTGGAGAGGATGTTTCCTATAGTGGGGGAGTCTGGGACCAGAGGACACAGATAGAGTGGATGTGGAGAGGATGTTTCCTATAGTGGGGGAGTCTAGGACCAGAGGACACAGATAGAGTGGATGTGGAGAGGATGTGTCCTATAGTGGGGGAGTCTAGGAGCAGAGGACACAGATATAGTGGATGTGGAGAGTATGTTTCCTGTATTGGGGGAGTCTGGGACCAGAGGACACAAATAGAGTGGATGTGGAGAGGATGTTTCCTATATTGGGGGAGTCTAGGACCAGAGGACACAGATAGAGTGGATGTGGAGAGGATGTTTCCTGTATTGGGGGAGTCTGGGACCAGAGGACACAAATAGAGTGGATGTGGAGAGGATGTTTCCTGTAGTGGGGGAGTCTGGGACCAGAGGACACAGATAGAGTGGATGTGGAGAGGATGTTTCCTATAGTGGGGGAGTCTTGGACCAGAGGACACAGATAGAGTGGATGTGGAGAGGATGTTTCCTATAGTGGGGGAGTCTAGGACCAGAGGACACAGATAGAGTGGATGTGGAGAGGATGTTTCCTGTATTGGGGGAGTCTGGGACCAGAGGACACAGATAGAGTGGATGTGGAGAGGATGTTTCCTATAGTGGGGGAGTCTAGGACCAGAGGACACAGATAGAGTGGATGTGGAGAGGATGTTTCCTATAGTGGGGGAGTCTGGGACCAGAGGACACAGATAGAGTGGATGTGGAGAGGATGTTTCCTATAGTGGGGGAGTCTGGGACCAGAGGACACAGATAGAGTGGATGTGGAGAGGATGTTTCCTATAGTGGGGGAGTCTAGGACCAGAGGACACAGATAGAGTGGATGTGGAGAGTATGTTTCCTGTATTGGGGGAGTCTGGGACCAGAGGACACAGATAGAGTGGATGTGGAGAGGATGTTTCCTGTAGTGGGGGAGTCTAGGACCAGAGGACACAGATAGAGTGGATGTGGAGAGGATGTTTCCTGTAGTGGGGGAGTCTGGGACCAGAGGACACAGATAGAGTGGATGTGGAGAGGATGTTTCCTATAGTGGGGGAGTCTAGGACCAGAGGGCACAGATAGAGTGGATGTGGAGAGGACGTTTCCTATAGTGGGGGAGTCTGGGACCAGAGGACACAGATAGAGTGGATGTGGAGAGGACGTTTCCTATAGTGGGGGAGTCTGGGACCAGAGGACACAGATAGAGTGGATGTGGAGAGGATGTTTCCTATAGTGGGGGAGTCTGGGACCAGAGGACACAGATAGAGTGGATGTGGAGAGGATGTTTCCTATAGTGGGGGAGTCTAGGACCAGAGGACACAGATAGAGTGGATGTGGAGAGGATGTTTCCTATAGTGGGGGAGTCTGGGACCAGAGGACACAGATAGAGTGGATGTGGAGAGGATGTTTCCTATAGTGGGGGAGTCTAGGACCAGAGGACACAGATAGAGTGGATGTGGAGAGGATGTTTCCTGTAGTGGGGGAGTCTGGGACCAGAGGACACAGATAGAGTGGATGTGGAGAGGATGTTTCCTGTAGTGGGGGAGTCTAGGACCAGAGGACACAGATAGAGTGGATGTGGAGAGGATGTTTCCTATAGTGGGGGAGTCTGGGACCAGAGGACACAGATAGAGTGGATGTGGAGAGGATGTTTCCTATAGTGGGGGAGTCTGGGACCAGAGGACACAGATAGAGTGGATGTGGAGAGGATGTTTCCTATAGTGGGGGAGTCTGGGACCAGAGGACACAGATAGAGTGGATGTGGAGAGGATGTTTCCTATAGTGGGGGAGTCTAGGAGCAGAGGACACAGATAGAGTGGATGTGGAGAGGATGTTTCCTATAGTGGGGGAGTCTAGGACCAGAGGACACAGATAGAGTGGATGTGGAGAGGATGTTTCCTATAGTGGGGGAGTCTAGGACCAGAGGACACAGATAGAGTGGATGTGGAGAGGATGTTTCCTGTATTGGGGGAGTCTAGGACCAGAGGACACAGATAGAGTGGATGTGGAGAGGATGTTTCCTGTATTGGGGGAGTCTGGGACCAGAGGACACAAATAGAGTGGATGTGGAGAGGATGTTTCCTGTAGTGGGGGAGTCTAGGACCAGAGGACACAGATAGAGTGGATGTGGAGAGGATGTTTCCTATAGTGGGGGAGTCTGGGACCAGAGGACACAGATAGAGTGGATGTGGAGAGGATGTTTCCTATAGTGGGGGAGTCTGGGACCAGAGGACACAGATAGAGTGGATGTGGAGAGGATGTTTCCTATAGTGGGGGAGTCTGGGACCAGAGGACACAGACAGAGTTGATGTGGAGAGTATGTTTCCTATAGTGGGGGAGTCTGGGACCAGAGGACACAGATAGAGTGGATGTGGAGAGGATGTTTCCTATAGTGGGGGAGTCTGGGACCAGAGGACACAGATAGAGTGGATGTGGAGAGGATGTTTCCTATAGTGGGGGAGTCTAGGACCAGAGGACACAGATAGAGTGGATGTGGAGAGTATGTTTCCTGTATTGGGGGAGTCTAGGACCAGAGGACACAGATAGAGTGGGTGTGGAGAGTATGTTTCCTATAGTGGGGGAGTCTGGGACCAGAAGACACAGATAGACTGAATGTGGAGTGGATGTGTCCTATAGTGGGGGAGTCTGGGACCAGAGGACACAGACAGAGTTGATGTGGAGAGTATGTTTCCTATAGTGGGGGAGTCTAGGACCAGAGGACACAGATAGAGTGGATGTGGAGAGGATGTTTCCTATAGTGGGGGAGTCTAGGACCAGAGGACACAGATAGAGTGGATGTGGAGAGGATGTTTCCTATAGTGGGGGAGTCTGGGACCAGAGGACACAGATAGAGTGGATGTGGAGAGGATGTTTCCTATAGTGGGGGAGTCTAGGACCAGAGGACACAGATAGAGTGGATGTGGAGAGGATGTTTCCTATAGTGGGGGAGTCTAGGACCAGAGGACACAGATAGAGTGGATGTGGAGAGGATGTGTCCTATAGTGGGGGAGTCTAGGACCAGAGGACACAGATAGAGTGGATGTGGAGAGGATGTTTCCTATAGTGGGGGAGTCTAGGACCAGAGGACACAGATAGAGTGGATGTGGAGAGGATGTTTCCTATAGTGGGGGAGTCTAGGACCAGAGGACACAGATAGAGTGGATGTGGAGAGGATGTTTCCTATAGTGGGGGAGTCTAGGAGCAGAGAACACAGATAGAGTTGATGTGGAGAGGATGTTTCCTACAGTGGGGGAGTCTGGGACCAGAGGACACAGATAGGGTGGATGTGGAGAGGATGTTTCCTATAGTGGGGGAGTCTTGGAGCAGAGGACACAAATAGAGTGGATGTGGAGAGGATGTGTCCTATAGTGGGGGAGTCTAGGAGCAGAGGACACAGATAGAGTGGATGTGGAGAGTATGTTTCCTGTATTGGGGGAGTCTGGGACCAGAGGACACAAATAGAGTGGATGTGGAGAGGATGTTTTCTATATTGGGGGAGTCTAGGACCAGAGGACCCAGATAGAGTGGATGTGGAGAGGATGTTTCCTGTATTAGGGGAGTCTGGGACCAGAGGACACAAATAGAGTGGATGTGGAGAGGATGTTTCCTGTATTAGGGGAGTCTGGGACCAGAGGACACAAATAGAGTGGATGTGGAGAGGATGTTTCCTGTAGTGGGGGAGTCTTGGAGCAGAGGACACAAATAGAGTGGATGTGGAGAGGATGTTTCCTATATTGGGGGAGTCTAGGACCAGAGGACACAGATAGAGTGGATGTGGAGAGGATGTTTCCTGTATTGGGGGAGTCTGGGACCAGAGGACACAGATAGAGTGGATGTGGAGAGGATGTTTCCTATAGTGGGGGAGTCTAGGACCAGAGGACACAGAGAGAGTGGATGTGGAGAGGATGTTTCCTATAGTGGGGGAGTCTAGGACCAGAGGACACAGATAGAGTGGATGTGGAGAGGATGTTTCCTATAGTGGGGGAGTCTGGGACCAGAGGACACAGATAGAGTTGATGTGGAGAGGATGTTTCCTATAGTGGGGGAGTCTAGGACCAGAGGACACAGATAGAGTGGATGTGGAGAGGATGTGTCCTATAGTGGGGGAGTCTAGGAGCAGAGGACACAGATAGAGTGGATGTGGAGAGTATGTTTCCTGTATTGGGGGAGTCTCGGACCAGAGGACACAAATAGAGTGGATGTGGAGAGGATGTTTCCTATAGTGGGGGAGTCTAGGACCAGAGGACACAGATAGAGTGGATGTGGAGAGGATGTTTCCTGTAGTGGGGGAGTCTGGGACCAGAGGACACAGATAGAGTGGATGTGGAGAGGATGTTTCCTGTAGTGGGGGAGTCTAGGACCAGAGGACACAGATAGAGTGGATGTGGAGAGGATGTTTCCTATAGTGGGGGAGTCTAGGACCAGAGGACACAGATAGAGTGGATGTGGAGAGGATGTTTCCTATAGTGGGGGAGTCTGGGACCAGAGGACACAGATAGAGTGGATGTGGAGAGGATGTTTCCTGTAGTGGGGGAGTCTGGGACCAGAGGACACAGATAGAGTGGATGTGGAGAGGATGTTTCCTATAGTGGGGGAGTCTAGGACCAGAGGACACAGATAGAGTGGATGTGGAGAGGATGTTTCCTATAGTGGGGGAGTCTGGGACCAGAGGACACAGATAGAGTGGATGTGGAGAGGATGTTTCCTATAGTGGGGGAGTCTGGGACCAGAGGACACAGATAGAGTGGATGTGGAGAGGATGTTTCCTATAGTGGGGGAGTCTAGGACCAGAGGACACAGATAGAGTTGATGTGGAGAGGATGTTTCCTATAGTGGGGGAGTCTAGGACCAGAGGACACAGATAGAGTGGATGTGGAGAGGATGTTTCCTATAGTGGGGGAGTCTAGGACCAGAGGACACAGATAGAGTGGATGTGGAGAGGATGTTTCCTGTATTGGGGGAGTCTAGGACCAGAGGACACAGATAGAGTGGATGTGGAGAGGATGTTTCCTGTATTGGGGGAGTCTGGGACCAGAGGACACAAATAGAGTGGATGTGGAGAGGATGTTTCCTGTAGTGGGGGAGTCTAGGACCAGAGGACACAGAGAGAGTGGATGTGGAGAGGATGTTTCCTATAGTGGGGGAGTCTGGGACCAGAGGACACAGATAGAGTGGATGTGGAGAGGATGTTTCCTATAGTGGGGGAGTCTGGGACCAGAGGACACAGATAGAGTGGATGTGGAGAGGATGTTTCCTATAGTGGGGGAGTCTGGGACCAGAGGACACAGACAGAGTGGATGTGGAGAGGATGTTTCCTATAGTGGGGGAGTCTGGGACCAGAGGACACAGATAGAGTGGATGTGGAGAGGATGTTTCCTATAGTGGGGGAGTCTGGGACCAGAGGACACAGATAGAGTGGATGTGGAGAGGATGTTTCCTATAGTGGGGGAGTCTAGGACCAGAGGACACAGATAGAGTGGATGTGGAGAGTATGTTTCCTGTATTGGGGGAGTCTAGGACCAGAGGACACAGATAGAGTGGGTGTGGAGAGTATGTTTCCTATAGTGGGGGAGTCTGGGACCAGAAGACACAGATAGAGTGGATGTGGAGTGGATGTGTCCTATAGTGGGGGAGTCTG
This sequence comes from Mobula hypostoma, assembly GCF_963921235.1. Classification (NCBI taxonomy): domain Eukaryota; kingdom Metazoa; phylum Chordata; class Chondrichthyes; order Myliobatiformes; family Myliobatidae; genus Mobula; species Mobula hypostoma. The sequence goes on from NC_086101.1 coordinate 93,630,574, forward strand.
GGACCAGAGGACACAGACAGAGTTGATGTGGAGAGTATGTTTCCTATAGTGGGGGAGTCTGGGACCAGAGGACACAGATAGAGTGGATGTGGAGAGGATGTTTCCTATAGTGGGGGAGTCTAGGACCAGAGGACACAGATAGAGTGGATGTGGAGAGGATGTTTCCTATAGTGGGGGAGTCTGGGACCAGAGGACACAGATAGAGTGGATGTGGAGAGGATGTTTCCTATAGTGGGGGAGTCTAGGACCAGAGGACACAGATAGAGTGGATGTGGAGAGGATGTTTCCTATAGTGGGGGAGTCTAGGACCAGAGGACACAGATAGAGTGGATGTGGAGAGGATGTGTCCTATAGTGGGGGAGTCTAGGACCAGAGGACACAGATAGAGTGGATGTGGAGAGGATGTTTCCTATAGTGGGGGAGTCTAGGACCAGAGGACACAGATAGAGTGGATGTGGAGAGGATGTTTCCTATAGTGGGGGAGTCTAGGACCAGAGGACACAGATAGAGTGGATGTGGAGAGGATGTTTCCTATAGTGGGGGAGTCTAGGAGCAGAGGACACAGATAGAGTTGATGTGGAGAGGATGTTTCCTATAGTGGGGGAGTCTGGGACCAGAGGACACAGATAGGGTGGATGTGGAGAGGATGTTTCCTATAGTGGGGGAGTCTTGGAGCAGAGGACACAAATAGAGTGGATGTGGAGAGGATGTGTCCTATAGTGGGGGAGTCTAGGAGCAGAGGACACAGATATAGTGGATGTGGAGAGTATGTTTCCTGTATTGGGGGAGTCTGGGACCAGAGGACACAAATAGAGTGGATGTGGAGAGGATGTTTCCTATATTGGGGGAGTCTAGGACCAGAGGACACAGATAGAGTGGATGTGGAGAGGATGTTTCCTGTATTAGGGGAGTCTGGGACCAGAGGACACAAATAGAGTGGATGTGGAGAGGATGTTTCCTGTATTAGGGGAGTCTGGGACCAGAGGACACAAATAGAGTGGATGTGGAGAGGATGTTTCCTGTAGTGGGGGAGTCTTGGAGCAGAGGACACAAATAGAGTGGATGTGGAGAGGATGTTTCCTATAGTGGGGGAGTCTAGGACCAGAGGACACAGATAGAGTGGATGTGGAGAGGATGTTTCCTGTATTGGGGGAGTCTGGGACCAGAGGACACAGATAGAGTGGATGTGGAGAGGATGTTTCCTGTAGTGGGGGAGTCTAGGACCAGAGGACACAGAGAGAGTGGATGTGGAGAGGATGTTTCCTATAGTGGGGGAGTCTAGGACCAGAGGACACAGATAGAGTGGATGTGGAGAGGATGTTTCCTATAGTGGGGGAGTCTGGGACCAGAGGACACAGATAGAGTTGATGTGGAGAGGATGTTTCCTATAGTGGGGGAGTCTAGGACCAGAGGACACAGATAGAGTGGATGTGGAGAGGATGTGTCCTATAGTGGGGGAGTCTAGGACCAGAGGACACAGATAGAGTGGATGTGGAGAGGATGTTTCCTATAGTGGGGGAGTCTAGGACCAGAGGACACAGATAGAGTGGATGTGGAGAGGATGTTTCCTGTAGTGGGGGAGTCTGGGACCAGAGGACACAGATAGAGTGGATGTGGAGAGGATGTTTCCTGTAGTGGGGGAGTCTAGGACCAGAGGACACAGATAGAGTGGATGTGGAGAGGATGTTTCCTATAGTGGGGGAGTCTAGGACCAGAGGACACAGATAGAGTGGATGTGGAGAGGATGTTTCCTATAGTGGGGGAGTCTGGGACCAGAGGACACAGATAGAGTGGATGTGGAGAGGATGTTTCCTATAGTGGGGGAGTCTGGGACCAGAGGACACAGATAGAGTGGATGTGGAGAGGATGTTTCCTATAGTGGGGGAGTCTAGGACCAGAGGACACAGATAGAGTGGATGTGGAGAGGATGTTTCCTATAGCGGGGGAGTCTGGCACCAGAGGACACAGATAGAGTGGATGTGGAGAGGATGTTTCCTATAGTGGGGGAGTCTGGCACCAGAGGACACAGATAGAGTGGATGTGGAGAGGATGTTTCCTATAGTGGGGGAGTCTGGGACCAGAGGACACAGATAGAGTGGATGTGGAGAGGATGTTTCCTATAGTGTGGGAGTCTCGGAGCAGAGGACACAGATAGAGTGGATGTGGAGAGGATGTTTCCTATAGTGGGGGAGTCTAGGACCAGAGGACACAGATAGAGTGGATGTGGAGAGGATGTTTCCTATAGTGGGGGAGTCTAGGACCAGAGGACACAGATAGAGTGGATGTGGAGAGGATGTTTCCTGTAGTGGGGGAGTCTAGGACCAGAGGACACAGATAGAGTGGATGTGGAGAGGATGTTTCCTGTATTGGGGGAGTCTGGGACCAGAGGACACAAATAGAGTGGATGTGGAGAGGATGTTTCCTGTAGTGGGGGAGTCTAGGACCAGAGGACACAGAGAGAGTGGATGTGGAGAGGATGTTTCCTATAGTGGGGGAGTCTGGGACCAGAGGACACAGATAGAGTGGATGTGGAGAGGATGTTTCCTATAGTGGGGGAGTCTGGGACCAGAGGACACAGATAGAGTGGATGTGGAGAGGATGTGTCCTATAGTGGGGGAGTCTGGGACCAGAGGACACAGATAGAGTGGATGTGGAGAGGATGTTTCCTATAGTGGGGGAGTCTGGGACCAGAGGACACAGATAGAGTGGATGTGGAGAGGATGTTTCCTATAGTGGGGGAGTCTGGGACCAGAGGACACAGATAGAGTGGATGTGGAGAGGATGTTTCCTATAGTGGGGGAGTCTAGGACCAGAGGACACAGATAGAGTGGATGTGGAGAGTATGTTTCCTGTATTGGGGGAGTCTAGGACCAGAGGACACAGATAGAGTGGATGTGGAGAGTATGTTTCCTATAGTGGGGGAGTCTGGGACCAGAGGACACAGATAGAGTGGATGTGGAGAGGATGTGTCCTATAGTGGGGGAGTCTGGGACCAGAGGACACAGATAGAGTGGATGTGGAGAGGATGTTTCCTATAGTGGGGGAGTCTAGGACCAGAGGACACAGATAGAGTGGATGTGGAGAGGATGTTTCCTATAGTGGGGGAGTCTAGGACCAGAGGACACAGATAGAGTGGATGTGGAGAGGATGTTTCCTATAGTGGGGGAGTCTAGGACCAGAGGACACAGATAGAGTGGATGTGGAGAGGATGTTTCCTATAGTGGGGGAGTCTAGGACCAGAGGACACAGATAGAGTGGATGTGGAGAGGATGTTTCCTATAGTGGGGGAGTCTGGGACCAGAGGACACAGATAGAGTGGATGTGGAGAGGATGTTTCCTATAGTGGGGGAGTCTGGGACCAGAGGACACAGATAGAGTGGATGTGGAGAGGATGTTTCCTATAGTGGGGGAGTCTAGGACCAGAGGACACAGATAGAGTGGATGTGGAGAGGATGTTTCCTATAGTGGGGGAGTCTAGGACCAGAGGACACAGATAGAGTGGATGTGGAGAGGATGTGTCCTATAGTGGGGGAGTCTAGGACCAGAGGACACAGATAGAGTGGATGTGGAGAGGATGTTTCCTATAGTGGGGGAGTCTAGGACCAGAGGACACAGATAGAGTGGATGTGGAGAGGATGTTTCCTATAGTGGGGGAGTCTAGGACCAGAGGACACAGATAGAGTGGATGTGGAGAGGATGTTTCCTATAGTGGGGGAGTCTAGGAGCAGAGGACACAGATAGAGTTGATGTGGAGAGGATGTTTCCTATAGTGGGGGAGTCTGGGACCAGAGGACACAGATAGAGTGGATGTGGAGAGGATGTTTCCTATAGTGGGGGAGTCTTGGAGCAGAGGACACAAATAAAGTGGATGTGGAGAGGATGTGTCCTATAGTGGGGGAGTCTAGGACCAGAGGACACAGATAGAGTGGATGTGGAGAGTATGTTTCCTGTATTGGGGGAGTCTGGGACCAGAGGACACAAATAGAGTGGATGTGGAGAGGATGTTTCCTGTATTGGGGGAGTCTGGGACCAGAGGACACAGATAGAGTGGATGTGGAGAGGATGTTTCCTGTAGTGGGGGAGTCTTGGACCAGAGGACACAGATAGAGTGGATGTGGAGAGGATGTTTCCTATATTGGGGGAGTCTAGGACCAGAGGACACAGATAGAGTGGATGTGGAGAGGATGTTTCCTGTAGTGGGGGAGTCTGGGACCAGAGGACACAGATAGAGTGGATGTGGAGAGGATGTTTCCTATAGTGGGGGAGTCTAGGACCAGAGGACACAGATAGAGTGGATGTGGAGAGGATGTTTCCTATAGTGGGGGAGTCTAGGACCAGAGGACACAGATAGAGTGGATGTGGAGAGGATGTTTCCTATAGTGGGGGAGTCTAGGACCAGAGGACACAGATAGAGTGGATGTGGAGAGGATGTTTCCTATAGTGGGGGAGTCTAGGACCAGAGGACACAGATAGAGTGGATGTGGAGAGGATGTTTCCTGTAGTGGGGGAGTCTGGGACCAGAGGACACAGATAGAGTGGATGTGGAGAGGATGTTTCCTGTAGTGGGGGAGTCTGGGACCAGAGGACACAGATAGAGTGGATGTGGAGAGGATGTTTCCTATAGTGGGGGAGTCTGGGACCAGAGGACACAGATAGAGTGGATGTGGAGAGGATGTTTCCTATAGTGGGGGAGTCTGGGACCAGAGGACACAGATAGAGTGGATGTGGAGAGGATGTTTCCTATAGTGGGGGAGTCTAGGACCAGAGGACACAGATAGAGTGGATGTGGAGAGGATGTTTCCTATAGTGGGGGAGTCTGGGACCAGAGGACACAGATAGAGTGGATGTGGAGAGGATGTTTCCTATAGTGGGGGAGTCTAGGACCAGAGGACACAGATAGAGTGGATGTGGAGAGGATGTTTCCTATAGTGGGGGAGTCTGGGACCAGAGGACACAGATAGAGTGGATGTGGAGAGGATGTTTCCTATAGTGGGGGAGTCTGGGACCAGAGGACACAGATAGAGTGGATGTGGAGAGGATGTTTCCTATAGTGGGGGAGTCTAGGACCAGAGGACACAGATAGAGTGGATGTGGAGAGGATGTTTCCTATAGTGGGGGAGTCTAGGACCAGAGGACACAGATAGAGTGGATGTGGAGAGGATGTTTCCTATAGTGGGGGAGTCTGGGACCAGAGGACACAGATAGAGTGGATGTGGAGAGGATGTTTCCTATAGTGGGGGAGTCTGGGACCAGAGGACACAGATAGGGTGGATGTGGAGAGGATGTTTCCTATAGTGGGGGAGTCTAGGAGCAGAGGACACAGATAGAGTTGATGTGGAGAGGATGTTTCCTATAGTGGGGGAGTCTAGGACCAGAGGACACAGATAGAGTGGATGTGGAGAGGATGTTTCCTATAGTGGGGGAGTCTAGGAGCAGAGGACACAGATAGAGTGGATGTGGAGAGTATGTTTCCTGTATTGGGGGAGTCTAGGACCAGAGGACACAGATAGAGTGGATGTGGAGAGGATGTTTCCTGTATTGGGGGAGTCTGGGACCAGAGGACACAAATAGAGTGGATGTGGAGAGGATGTTTCCTGTAGTGGGGGAGTCTAGGACCAGAGGACACAGAGAGAGTGGATGTGGAGAGGATGTTTCCTATAGTGGGGGAGTCTGGGACCAGAGGACACAGATAGAGTGGATGTGGAGAGGATGTTTCCTATAGTGGGGGAGTCTGGGACCAGAGGACACAGATAGAGTGGATGTGGAGAGGATGTTTCCTATAGTGGGGGAGTCTGGGACCAGAGGACACAGACAGAGTTGATGTGGAGAGTATGTTTCCTATAGTGGGGGAGTCTGGGACCAGAGGACACAGATAGAGTGGATGTGGAGAGGATGTGTCCTATAGTGGGGGAGTCTAGGACCAGAGGACACAGATAGAGTGGATGTGGAGAGGATGTTTCCTATAGTGGGGGAGTCTGGGACCAGAGGACACAGATAGGGTGGATGTGGAGAGGATGTTTCCTATAGTGGGGGAGTCTAGGACCAGAGGACACAGATAGAGTGGATGTGGAGAGTATGTTTCCTGTATTGGGGGAGTCTAGGACCAGAGGACACAGATAGAGTGGGTGTGGAGAGTATGTTTCCTATAGTGGGGGAGTCTGGGACCAGAAGACACAGATAGACTGAATGTGGAGTGGATGTGTCCTATAGTGGGGGAGTCTGGGACCAGAGGACACAGACAGAGTTGACGTGGAGAGTATGTTTCCTATAGTGGGGGAGTCTGGGACCAGAGGACACAGATAGGGTGGATGTGGAGAGGATGTTTCCTATAGTGGGGGAGTCTAGGACCAGAGGACACAGATAGAGTGGATGTGGAGAGGATGTTTCCTATAGTGGGGGAGTCTAGGACCAGAGGACACAGATAGAGTGGATGTGGAGAGGATGTTTCCTATAGTGGGGGAGTCTGGGACCAGAGGACACAGATAGAGTGGATGTGGAGAGGATGTTTCCTATAGTGGGGGAGTCTAGGACCAGAGGACACAGATAGAGTGGATGTGGAGAGGATGTGTCCTATAGTGGGGGAGTCTAGGAGCAGAGGACACAGATAGAGTGGATGTGGAGAGTATGTTTCCTGTATTGGGGGAGTCTGGGACCAGAGGACACAAATAGAGTGGATGTGGAGAGGATGTTTCCTATATTGGGGGAGTCTAGGACCAGAGGACCCAGATAGAGTGGATGTGGAGAGGATGTTTCCTGTAGTGGGGGAGTCTGGGACCAGAGGACACAAATAGAGTGGAT